>NC_018263.1:498339-516307 GCF_000227135.1 Leishmania donovani | reverse complement strand
CCACCACCGGGACGCCGCGCCCCAGCGGCGCGTGGCAGCGCGCCCGCGCAGTCCCCGCATCCCCGCGCCCCGGGGCCTGTTTCACGACGGCCTTCTCGGGTCGGGCCGTGGGGAAGGGGGTATGGCCTCGCCGTCTTCATCTGGCGTTTCCATCGGTGCCATGCGTCGGCGGCGTGTCTGGCAGGCTCGTCCGCGTGTGTGTCATCTCGCCCGCAACTTTCGCTCTCCTGTTCTCATTGTACCTGCTGTACTGATCTTGCCAGCTGCCTTTTGCACCAAATTACATTGGAGTGTGACGGTCACCTTTTTTTGGTCTCTTGGCCGCTGCCCTTTGTTTTGAACACCCATAGGCGTTTACCCGACATCCCTGCTGCGCTTTCTTGACGGACCCGCGTGTGTGTGTCTCTGCCGCAGGTGATAGAGTAAGTGGCGCGTAAGGGCTAGCAGCATCGTATCCTCCGCTCCCGGTAAAAAACAAGAAGGGAAGTGAGCGAAAGTGTAGATCGCTGAGGATCGACCACAGCTCTGTCCGCTCTGTGCGCTGGCCTGTTTTCGAAGACTGCACGTGCTGCCCAACCCGCCTCGCTGCTACCGCCTCTCCCTACCTCACCATTGAACGGAGTTCGGATTTTCCGTTAGAGTAGATCTCTGTACAGCGAGTGTTCGATTGACGTCCCAAACATGTACTGCACGGCTGCTGTACCTGGCGTGCCGTCTGATGGCACCTTTACCCAAGATCCGCGACTATACCGCTCACAGTTTACGCCGGCAGCGTGTAGTAGCTGCCCACTGAAGGTGCAGGAAGTTCTTTGCGCAGAGATGGAGGCTCGCACACGGCTTGTCTGCGATGCCCTGACCGACTTTCAGCGCATCGTGAGCCTCTGCGTCACTGAGCGGCACGGACGGTGGGTGATGTCCGTAGCCGACGGTAGGCCTCGTAGTGGATGGTCTTGCCCCAAGTGCGGTTGGACCGAAGACGATGTCTGCACCTTCAGCAGCCATAGACAAATGCGCACCTCAGGAGAGGTCTATTCTGAGACGCTCCTGCGCGAGCCCTGTCTCACTCCGCTTTGCGATGAGGTAGAGTTGCACGGGAGCCAGCCGCATCGCTGCCGCTACGCCGACGACGCCGCGATGCGACTGGGGCGTCAACATGTGTTTCAAAGAGAGTACGGATCGATGCTGCAACGCATCAAGTCGGCGAGCCAGGGCATCCAAGAAAGTGTGACGCGGTGAATCGTGCTGTTTGCCTCTTGCGGTTATTAGTCTACGTTCGCGAACTGCTGTGTCCGTACCCAGCGCGGGAGCTGGCGTCTTGCTTCTCTGTGGATTTCGTGGAGGCAGCGCTTCCGCTAGTAAGTGCATGGGAAAACAAGAAGTGCGTAGAGACTGAGAAGAGCACCACTTCCATAGCGCATCATCTTTTTACGCGCCAAAAGGAGGCGGTAGGCGTTCAAGCCGTGTTTCTACGGCCGCCATCACACCAATTCATCGCCTTCATCGTACTCGAGGGACACCCTCCAGCGCGTAGGCGTGGCGGAATGCTGATGTCGCAGCGCCTCTACTGCCCCCAACCATCTCTGCTGCTTCCGTTTGTGCACTTCTCTCTCTCTGTCGTTGACACCAGGACCTCGTACGACGTGCGATTCACCCGCGCGCACCTACGCTTGTGTGTGGGTGCGCGCTTCGCTCCGTTTCACTTGCCGTTGCTGCTTAGACGCCTTTTTTTTCTGTGTTGTTGTGCGTGTGCACGCCGAGCGAAGGCGCGCACGTTGCAGAGGGCATCCCCTTTCTTCTGCTGCTTGCTTTGCACCGAAACCTGTATTCAAGCTTACTACCTCTCTACTGTCCACACTCGGAGCACAGTGGTAGCGCGACAACGGGTTGTACTTCTACATAGAGTAGGCTACTGCTGGTCTGTTTTGCTGTTCGCCTTCTGTACACGAAGACTTTCTCTACCTGCGTGGCTGGCACCGGCGACGCACCACGACAACTGGTCTCGTCGCCGTCTTCCTTAGTTTATTCTTTCCTTCAAGTGTGCTGCACTCTCCACATCATCGTCAAGGCTCTGCGTGACTCGTTAAGCCATGAGGTTCTCTATTGTTGGTGGTCCACTGGCATCTACCATTTCTCTTGAGGCGAAGCAGTCCGACAGCTTCGAGTCCATCTTCAAGAAGGTCCAAGAAGCTGCTGGCAAGGCAACGCCGCTCGATGCGTATGACTTGTACACGACAAGGCGCTCGTCGCTGACCGGGGAGCTTGTCGCGGCTGCCGGCCCGCTACGCCCCACAGATACCCCCTCGGCCCTTCAGCTGGACTTCGAACAGAGTGATTCACACATCCTCATGCTGATGCAAAGCGGTGCAGACGCCGAGCGTGGCAGTACGCAAAATCAGCTCTTGTGCAGCACCGCCGCTGCAGGGGACGCTAGCAGGCTAGACGGCACCACCATCGCCTCCACATCGCCGTCTCTCATGACCACGCCGCGGGCGACAGATGAGTATCGGCGCCGCATGCGTGCCATGTACATCAAGTACGACCCTGGCCAGATACACAAGGTCGAAGTGGCACTCGACCGTTACCGCGGCTACGAGGAAGACGTGCTGCAACAGCTGGTGAAAAGGTACGGGCCCGAGCCGGCTCTAGGGGAGGTCGATCTGTCTCCCAAAGCCCTTGTTTTGCCGTCGTCCGGCCCCGACGCGCGTGAGAGCACGCAATCGCACTCCGCTTCGGCAGACGAGGCCAATCCACATACGAAGCCGTCGTACTATGATCGACTTGTAGCCATCTACTCCACGTACGAGCCGGCGAAGCTGAGCAAGGTTAATGGGACGTTGAGGCGGTATGCCGGTCGAGAGGAAGAGGTGATCCAGCAGCTGGTGAAGAAATACGGGCCAGAGCCCTCCACTGAGCGTGTGGCAACGACTAAGGTTCCGGAGGCGGCAAGGGAACAGCTTGCGCCAGCTTCTGGCGTGGGACGGCAGTTGACGTCATTAGCGACTCATGCAGAAGCTTCGGCACATGCAAGTCCGGCAGTGCCCGCTGTCGAGAAACAGGTGGCGGCTGTGCCCGAGGTCAAGGAAGGTGCCGCAGTGCCCCTCATAACCACCGCGAAAGTTGTAGCAGCAACCATACCCGCAGCCCCACCAGTGGCCAGCGCCTACGGCGACTCCACCGTCGGAACGCAGCTGCCAAATACCGATAGAAGGCCGCTGGCGACGGTGACGTCTCCACTGGACGGCTCGCTGCCTCGCCACACAGCTGCTTCCACAGCTGTAGCCCCACCAAACAAGGCGAGCGCTGCGGAATCGATGGCGATCGGTGGTAACTACCGAGAGCGCCTAGTCGCTTTCTACAACGCGTACAACCCTGCGAAGCTGCACACGGTTGATGGCACGCTGAAGAAGTTTTCTGGGAAGGAGGAGGTGGCAATCCAGCAGCTCGTGCGACGCTACGGAGCGGAGCCGGCCCCACTGAACCGAGAGGAGGCTCACAGGCTGTTGACAACTGCGGGCGCTGGCGGTGTGTCCAACACACCACCAAGCGCCAGCCCAACAACCACGAATGCTCCAGGCAGTGCCGCCTCGTCGGTGGGGCGGGTAGAAAGCATACTGGAGACGTACAAAAGTGGCGAGGAGGAGGTCATGGCGCAATCGGAGGTGCGCTATGCTGCCCAATGCGCTAAGAACATCGCTGGTGAGCCTACGACGAGCGGTGCGAGCTCCTCGGCGGAGTCGGGGAGCTTCGGCGCGGTGGTGGCCTTTGCGCAGGTCAGTGCGGCCGCACCGTCTATTGCGGTGAGCGTCCCACCAAGTCATTGGAACTCTGCGAGTGGCACCGCGAGTGCTTCGACACCGTCGACAGTAGCGAGCACCACGGCTGCTTCGCCTGTTAGTCCCGCGGTTGCTCTGGTGGCGACGCCACAAACGACACGAGTAGGAACTGTGGTGCCGGCAGCCGCTGCCGTGCCTCACACGGAGGAGAGCAAGGCATCGCAAGGTGGACCGCCGCAACGGAAGGCGCTGCCGCTTGCTGCGCTGCGAGTGGCGGCGGCACACGTGGAAGGTACAGCTCACATGTCGTTGCGAGAACGGTACTGGGCCATTTGGAGGACGCACCACGCACAGAAGAGAGCGGCTGTGCTGTTGCAGCAGGAGCTCTGGGTGGAAGTGCCAGGCGGTGCTGCCGGTCGCTACCGCCTCAACGACTCCGTGGAGCCTGCGTACACAGTCGCGAACCTTTCGGTAGTGGTGGCCCAGGAGGAGGGAGGCGGTTGCAGCGCACAAGGCCGCGCCTTGACGAGCGAGCTGCAGATTGCAATGCGGGCTCTGCTAGCATCGCTGCGGCACTGCGTCGAGTCGCGAGTGATTCAGGCGCAGTCCAGCGAAGAGCATCAACAGGCGGACGCGCTACTCACCCACTGGGCTGCCCCAGAGAACCTTTGCCCGGTCACCGACTCTCCCGAGCTGGCATGCGCTCTGCATCAGGCTGCGCACCTTATCGGCAAGCTGGAGGACCTCGTAACCGTGATTCGCACGCAGGCGGGGCAGCTGCGCCAGCTAAAGGCGCTCCATCGGGATGTACTGGAGCGTATGGAGCACGCTCACGCCAACACCCAGGCGCTGGGCAGGCTTCAAGCGCAGCTGAGCGCTGCGAACAGTGACCGCCGTGCACTGGAGCAGGAGCTGAAGCGCATCTCTGCCGGCGGGGCGGAAAGCCACGCTCGTCCGGCAGCGTTGTGTCGTCTCTACCCTACTGCGGAGGAACGCAAAGATGCCCAGATCGCCAAACTTCAGCAAGAGCTGGCCAAAACACGCAACTTACTCTTCTTGTCCAAAGAGGCAGAGGATAAGCTAAAGGTGCAGCTGCAGCTGAGTCACACTCGAGAAGCTCGCCGAAAGCACGAAGAGTGGCATCGACAGGGAAAGAGTAGCCGGTACAGCATCTCTGACCGGGCGTACGCACAGCCACGCAGTCGATCCGCGAGAGCCGGTAGTGGCGCTCATTCGTCGCCGTCGAACTCACCGTATCGGCGCTACACGCCAGTGTCCACCCCGCGCGGCGCGTTCTCGTACGCCATTGCTCATGACACCCCGCGTGGCCCGTCGACCTTGCAGGTGCACGTGAACGGACACCCTGTCTCCTCGATTCGTAGGCCGGATGCGGCCACCGCCGAGCAGGATCGCACAAGCATCTCAGTCAACAGTAGCACGCCGTGGCCCTCGTCGCGCTACGTCATGACGCCAACGGAGGTGGAACGAGGGCCATGTCCCAACTGCCTTACCCCGCTGACCTCCTGCTGCCGTGAGGAGAGCGGCACCTCGTCGGAGAAGGCAGCGTTTTGCTTCAGCTGTCGCCGTTACTTCACCTTTGGAGAACTGTGGACGCGCGATGCACGTGAGGTTATGGGACAGCTGTAGAATGGTATCTTGGGCGCTGTCAGGGTGGGATTGGACAAGGAGGGGGGGGTGCGCCGGAGGACGGTTGCAGCACAAGACCCAGAAAAGCATCGATCGCAGGACGCAATCGCGCGCAGGTTGCACTGACGCTCTCTGCTTTTTCTCTCTGATACCCATTCTCTTCGTCGTGGGGAGCCTGTGATGTACTTCTCTTTGTCGCTTGCGATATACGTGTCTTCCTCTCTGCGCCCCGTGTGGGTGTACGTGACATTCACGGGCGTGTACACTTCTTTGAACGACAAAGCAGAAACGGAACCAAAAAAAAGTAGGAGATGGCATGCCGATACTCCTCTCCTCCTCTCCTCCCCTCACGCATGCACTCTGGTCTCCTCTCTGTCGCTGCGTCCTGCTTGTGTATGGCTGGCCCACCTCCTCCGCAGCCGACGGACCGTTTTATTTCGCTCTACGTGGATCCCGGCTGCGGGGCAAGGACAACAACGCGGCACGTGTGTACTGTCTCGACCGCTGCGCTCTGCGCACCCTGTGATGACGTCACTCATCGGCCAAATGGAAAAGGCCGTCACAGCATGCCGGTGGCATGCTTCTCGAGAACGCACTCTCCCCCTTCTCTCTTCGCGCGGTCTTCTGAATGGCTCTCTGCGCTTTTCATCCTTACTGGGCATAATGCACATGTGCAGTCACCGCTTGTCTTTTCCCCCGCGCCGTGGCACACGCCTCGTTTCCGAAGGCCTCAAGCTGGATCTGCAAGTAGAGAGACACACCTCACTGGCTAGACGGGTGCGCAGACGTTTGTGCACGCACAAGACACGGGCGGGCAAACTAGTGCCAATGACGTCGACTCTGACGAACAGCAACCGCATCAATATCCCTGCGGTATGCCGGCTTCGTGAGCGGAACACGAACAAGACTGTGGGCTCGGGTGTGCTGGTGGCACCGGGGCTGCTGCTGACGTCTGCCACCGCTATCCCTACGCAGTCGCGTGCCACGCACGTTGTGGCCACGTTCTTTGAGGGAACCAAGAAAAGCGCCGTGGATGTGCAACTGCAGCCGCAGCGCTACTACTTCGCCTCCCGCTATCCGCCAGAAATGGACTACTGCCTTATCAGCTGCGAGGAGGCGCCGCTGTTCAACGTCACACCGGTGCACATGGCACTCACTGAGAAAGGGTGGGCACCTGTGGAGGAAGGCGATGTAGTACTGATCGTAGAGCACCCAATCGGAGACGTGGCCGGCACCGCAGCAGCTCCATTGGACGGAAAAGCGACCTTCTCCTCCACGCTATCCGCGACCGGCGAGGGCAACTTTGATTCCGTGCAGGCGCCGTACGTGGAGCAGAAGCGCTTCGAGGAAGTGCTGCGCTGCCGCGGCAATGTGAGCTTCCTCAAGTCCAACGGGGGCTGGAGGACAGCTGGCTGTCCTGCGTTCAACGAGCACGGCCAGCTGGTCGGCCTGCAATCGCAGAGCAGGGCAGATGGCGAGGGAGTCGTGAACCGCATCCTGTCGCTGATCTCTATTGTGAAGCACCTCTTCGCCAACGTGCAGCTGCCGCATCTCCCGCAGGAGGACGTCACGTTCGAGGATGTGTGGGACACGTGGTACCTGACGAACGACATCACGCGCATCATCGCCATCCTCGCCAACTTTAAAGGCAAGTCCATGACCCGGCAGGTGATATGGCGCCTGTGCGAGCTGACGGCAAAGCCGCAGCTGGTCAAGAGTATCGCCTCGAATGGCGGCATCGAGGTTATTCTGCAGAACCTTAGTCTCTTCTGTAGCGACGAGAAGCTTTCGGAGATCGGCTTACGCGCTCTCTGGAATGTGAGCATTGGCGAGGAGGCGCATCTAGCCACCATTATCAAAAAGGAAGGCGTGCACACCATCCTCGACGTTGTGGAGTCATTTCCTGCGAACGAGACGGTGCTCGAGTTTGGCGCGGTGCTGCTGCACAACATCGTCGGGTGCCGTGCGGCGCCAAACTTCTCTGAGGCTCACGGCGCGCGTGCGTTGAAGGCGCTATACCCCGGCTTTCAGCAGTTCCGTGAGAGCGTCGTGCTGCAGAAGTTTGCGCTGAGCTTCTTTGCAACCCTTGCGCGACTTAGCGAGGAGTTTGCACGCGATTTGGTGCAACAGCATGTCATCGAGCACATTACCCATCTCATCGAAGAGAAGCCGAAGCAAATCTTTCTCATGGAAATAGTCGTCGGGTTTGTGGCAGAGCTGGCGCAGTACCCGCATACGGTTGAGCTGATGTGTAATAACACCCCGGAGTACGCAGCCGCCAGCATGGCGTATCTGATTGACCTCCTCATTCATATCATCTTGGAATACAAGGACCTTGATAGCCTTTTGGTGAGCGGCAATCGGGCGCTGTGGGGACTTGGTAATGTGCCCACCTGCCGCGGCATCATTTTGGAGAACCCACGGGGCATCGATGCACTGCGCATCTCACTGCCAGCACTCATAGCAAGCACCCACCGCTAGCTATGTTGTCTTCCTTGGCGGCTGATGTCTGTGCCCACTTGCTGCCTCTCCTCTTGGGCCCGAGTCGGGCTCTCATTTTTCTTTTGGTTTTGCGTGTGTGTGCGTGTAGGGAGGATGAGGTCTTGGCCGCGTGTGGTGCCAAGAGAAAAGGGGGCGGGGGGGGGAAGAGAAGGAACGCCGCATCGGTGGTGCCTGCTTGCTTCTGTCTGTGAAGAAAAGCGGATGCCATGCTGCGTCCCATCGTTCTCGCTCGTCTCTCGGTCATGCGGGAGCATCTCTTTAACGTTTTTTTTTGTTTGGTGGTCATCACCCACGCCTCTCCTTGCCTCTCTCTTCGATGTACGTTAGCGTATTTTCCTCCTTCGGTTTTCGTTGTTGGATCGTTCACGTTTTGAATCGCAGGTCGTCCCCGCCCCCCATCCTCGTGGAACGAAGACGGTGCGTCAAAAGGGTGCGCACTACAAACAGCGGCAGCAACAGCAAAAAGAAGACGCCGTCACAGGGTGTGTACGTGTGTGTGCGCGTATGCCAGCCCTTATGACCGTACGAGCCCAAGCTGTATGGCCGGTTCTTGTCGAGACGCGGGCTGCTGCACTGCCAAGGGCTGTGCGTTCAAGTCTGAGACAAAGCAGCATATGTCTCTGCATGTATGTGCGTCTTGCATGTGCGTATGCGACCGCTCCGGTGTCAAACCCGCGTCAGCGCATTTCAAACACCTACCAAGAGCCCTGGATCATGGTTTACGGCCATCGACTCGTCCCCGATCTTTGCTGTGCCTCTCATGCTCGCAAGTCTCTCCTTGCCGCTCTTTTCCTGCCCCCTTCTCTCTTCGCCAGTTTCCGCGGATCCTTTGGAGGGATGCATCTCATGTCTGCGTGCCCACGCTGCTTGCCCTGCAGGTCGACCACGCGCTGACTGGAGACACAGAGAAGAACAGCTACAAGGCGTGCATACTGCTGCTGTGCAAGGGACCCTCAACGATCTCTCGATGCAGATACTACCTCTACTTGCCCTTGACAGTTCTAGTCGGGCTTGGTGGTGTCTAGTACACAGTAGTGTCTGTCTTTGGTGAGTAGAGTGGGCAACAGGGTGTGGCTGACCAGGGTGTCTCTTTTTCAGGGGGATGGAGGGGGAGCACGACTTGTCCTCCTTGCTTTCTGCAATCCCTTCACTTCGTCGTTATTCCTTGTGCATGAACCACGTGCATGAATGTGTGTGAGTTGGTTCATCACCGCTGGCGCACGTTGCTGTCCTGACTTTTTTTCCTTTTTTCTCCGTGTGGGCTGCTAAACTCTCCGCTGACACATGTGGCCACCTCGGCAGTCTGGGAAAGAGAGGCAAAAAAAGTGGGCTGGCCAGAGTTGGTCCTAGTAGTGAACTGGAACTGTCACTCTCGGCCTTGCCTCGCTTTCGGTTTTCTCTACGAGGGGTGCTTGCTCTCCTGTTGCTTGCTCTGCAATCTTTTTTTCGTGTTGTGTTTTTGTTTGTGCCGTTTCTCCAATCGTTGATTGGATCGAGTGGCGGATGCCATTCACGCCACTCTCTGCCCCTACACTCACCCACCCACCCCCTACTCCTGCTGGACAAGTGGGGCCCATCATATTGTTTTCTTTGTTGTTTCGACTTTCTGTTGTGTTCACACATCGAAATGCACCAACACAAATATAGACATATATATGTTATTCGCGTACACGAATATATTCTCGCATTGGAGTCCTGGCGTGCCCGGCTGACGGAGAGAAAAAAATGGGACCTGGCCGGTACGTGTGGCAGCGGGGTGCACAAAAGGCTCCTGACACTATGTGTTGGCGATTGTGGAGGAGCTGAGTGCTGTTTGTACAAACACTATGCAAACGGATGGCCGCCGCCTTCGCACCAGTCACAGGGGTGCACGGGTGAGATCAGCTTCTACAGAGGGGGTGCTTGCCTGGCCCTTGGATAGGTTTTGCTCGGTTTGCCGATCCCTCTCTGGCCACAGAGTTATCCATTTATGGCTTTCACGCGGACGTCGCTTGCGGTGAGCTGGCCGAGGCGTAGACGGTGTGTGCGCGTTTATGCAGGCATTCGAGATGTGCGTTTTCTTTTCGTGCCTTCGGGGTGCGGAATGGTGAACTGTGCAGGCGATAATTAGGCTACTGAGGCGGTCTCTCGGCAACCGCATACAGGAGGCTCTCTTTAGGTGTACTCTACCTCTATTCCCGTACCGCCACACTAGAAAAGAACACACGAGAACAAATACTGACATGTCCTGAGCAAAGAAACGAAAAACTGGAAGAGGGTTGCGCCACTGCGGTTTGGAGTGGCAAGATGAGGATATTCTCGCAACGCTCTCTCCCCCCCCCTGGTGGTGTTCTTCCTTTCAACTACGCTAGCTGTACACAAGACCCTCGCTCTTGCCGACGCGTGCGGATTACCCTTCTGCCTTCCCCCGTGCAAATCAGTTTTTCAGCGCTGGAACCCTCTCCTCCTTTCATCTGCCCTCCTTTTACTTTCTTTACTGCTGCCACCGTCGTCTGTGCGTCCCTACCTCTACGCACACCGTAGTTCCGTGTGTGTGTGTTTTTCCGTCACACGCTCTCTTCTCCTTTTCTCTCTCTCACCATTGTGCTTCTATTCGTTTTTTTTTCTGTTTGTTTTGTGTCTCTCCTCCTCCACTCCCCTTCATTGGCGCTCCTCCCCACAATAAGTTAGCCATCGCTGTTGTGCTCGAAGAGGAGACGGTTTTCCATTTTCGCTGCGAGTCTCTTCGATACCGGCTGAAAATAGGCAGAGAAACAAATACAGAAAAACATCGCGTGCCGCCTCTTCCCCTCTCTCTCGTTCACATATCTTTCGTGTTGCACTTGTAGGTCACAGCAAAAAAAAAGCGACGCTGTTTGACCTTCCGCAACCGCTTGCCTGCCTGCCTGCCTGACTGACTGCCTGTGTGTGTGCGTGTGCTGTGCTGTCTCCTATACACTCGAGACAGACTGCGTCGCAGTATTCAAGCGGAAAGGCAGTTGTATCGCTGATTGGTCTCTGCGCTGTTTGAAACCCAAGATCTCACACGTAACAAAGACACGGCAGAAGCAACCATGGCGGACGCTGTTGGGAACACAAACTCGAAGGTGAAGCTAAACAAGCTGATCGTCGAGGAGCCGTACAATGATGACAACAGTGTTGTATCGCTGAACCCGAAGCGGATGGAGGAGCTGAACATCTTCCGCGGTGACACCGTTCTCGTGAAGGGCAAGAAACACCGCAGCACCGTCTGCATCGCGATGGAGGACGACGAGTGCCCGCCGGAGAAAATCAAGATGAACAAAGTCGCGCGCCGCAACATCCGCATTCACCTCGGCGACACCATTCGCATCGCGCCCTGCAAGGATGTTCCATACGGAAACCGCGTTCACCTGCTGCCAATCGATGACACAGTGGAGAACCTCACTGGTGACTTGTTCGAGAACTTCTTGAAGCCATACTTTTTGGAGTCGTACCGGCCTGTGAAGAAGGGCGACTCCTTTGTCTGCCGTGGCGCTATGCGCTCTGTGGAATTCAAGGTAGTGGAGGTGGACCCGGGTGATTACTGCATCGTGTCGCCGGACACAATCATCCATTCCGAGGGTGATCCGATCCATCGAGATGACGAGGAGGCGCTTGACGGAGTCGGCTACGACGACATTGGCGGCTGCCGCAAGCAGCTGAACCAGATCCGCGAGATGGTCGAGCTGCCCATTCGCCACCCAGAGCTGTTCAAGAACATTGGCATCAAGCCCCCGCGTGGCATCTTGCTTTACGGCCCTCCTGGGAGCGGCAAGACGCTCATCGCGCGCGCTGTCGCAAATGAGACGGGCGCCTTTTTCTTCCTCATCAACGGTCCTGAGATTATGAGCAAGATGGCTGGCGAGTCGGAGAGCAACCTTCGCAAGGCCTTCGAGGAGGCCGAGAAGAACGCGCCGGCGATCATCTTTATCGATGAAATCGACTCCATCGCCCCGAAGCGTGAGAAAGCTCAGGGCGAGGTGGAGAAGCGTATCGTTTCGCAACTTCTAACCCTAATGGACGGCATGAAATCGCGCTCGCAGGTGATCGTGATGGCGGCGACGAACCGCCCGAACACCATCGATCCAGCCTTGCGCCGTTTTGGCCGCTTCGACCGCGAGCTCGACATCGGCGTGCCGGACGAGACTGGCCGCTTGGAGATCATTCGTATCCACACCAAGAACATGAAGCTGGCCGACGACATTGATCTGGAGAAGGTGGCAAAGGACTCGCACGGCTTTGTCGGCGCCGATTTGGCGCAGCTCTGCACCGAGGCCGCCATGCAGTGCATTCGCGAGAAGCTGTCCATCATCGACTGGGAGGACGACACCATCGATGTCGAGGTGATGAACGCGATGTGTGTAACGCAGGAGCACTTTCGCGAGGCCATGGCGAAGACGAACCCGTCCGCGCTGCGCGAGACACAGGTGGAAACGCCGAACGTCGTCTGGGAGGATGTGGGCGGCCTCCTCGACGTCAAGCGCGAGCTGCAGGAGCTGGTGCAGTACCCCGTCGAGTACCCGTGGAAGTTTGAGAAGTACGGCATGTCGCCGCCGAAGGGTGTCCTCTTCTACGGCCCACCCGGTTGCGGTAAGACGCTGCTGGCCAAGGCGATTGCGACGGAGTGCCAGGCGAACTTCATCTCCATCAAAGGCCCGGAGCTTCTGACAATGTGGTTCGGTGAATCGGAGGCGAATGTGCGCGACGTCTTCGACAAGGCTCGTGCTGCGGCCCCTTGCGTGCTCTTTTTTGATGAACTGGACTCCGTGGCCAAGTCCCGCGGCGCCCACGGCGACGGAGGCGCGAGCGACCGCGTGATCAACCAAATCCTGACAGAGATGGACGGCATGAACGTCAAGAAGAATGTCTTCATTATCGGTGCGACGAACCGGCCAGACGTGCTGGACCCTGCGATCATGCGTCCTGGGCGTCTCGACCAGCTCATCTACATCCCATTGCCCGACAAGGCGTCTCGTGTGGCCATTATCAAGGCGAGCTTCCGTAAGTCGCCGCTAGCCTCCGACGTCGACGTGGATCAGATTGCCGCCGCCACGCACGGCTTCTCCGGCGCCGACTTGTCTGGCATCTGCCAGCGCGCGTGCAAGATGGCAATCCGCGAGTCGATCAACAAGGAAATTCAGCTCGAGGAGCTGAAGAAGATCGGGCAGTTGGACGAAAACGCTGATATCGACCCGGTGCCGGAGATCACGCGCGCTCACGTGGAGGAGGCAATGCGCGGTGCCCGCCGCTCCGTCTCTGACGCGGACATTCGGCGCTACGATATGTTCAAGACCTCCTTGCAGCAGAGCCGCACCTTCGGTGCTAGTAACCCGCCCCCAGCGGAGGCCGGTGCGCCTGCTGGCAGCGGGGCGCCGCCGCCAGCGGACGACGACGACCTCTACAGCTAAGAGGAGGAGGTGGCGGATGTGATGTTTTCAGTTTACTTCGCCTCTTTTCTTTTTGGTTTCAGGCTTCTTCCCCTTTTATATTTTTTCGTGACGGCAGATGTTGCTGTGGTATTGTGGAGCGGTCACCAGCGTCGCTTTGGGCTTATGGCGGAGGTGATTCTGCCTACGTGATCCCCCCTCCAGCCTATCCATGCGTGCCACCGCCCCGTGCGATGTCGCGTGTGAGGCGTGGACGCGCGTGCCAGGGCTGGAAGGGTGTTGTGGCGCACCTGCAAAGATGATACACGCTTGATCCGTGCTTGTTGCCTCATGCGTTGGTGAAGCGCGGACACTTTGTTTTCCCTTGGTGTGAGGCGATTCGTCTGTGTTCGGGGCGTGTCGTTCTTTTTCTTATCTGTGGTTGTGTTTGTGTGTGGGGTGACGCACTGTCAAGCGAATTGTGCTTGATGCGCTGCGTGGTGGTGGGCGGCGTGGGTGAGGCGAGAGGGGTTGTTGTCTCCCTGGCTCGCTCTCCATGGACGCTTTGAGACCGTCTTCTTGCCCCCTCCCGATATGTCCGGCGCCTCCCCTCGTCTGTTCGCCCGCCCTTCTCACTAGTCCATCGTATTGTGGCCTGTTGATGCGGTTATGGCCGTAGACATGCACGGTTTGTTTGCACTTTTTCAGCCATGGTGTCTCTCTCTCTCGCTTGCTTGGTCTTGTTCTGATGTGCAGCATGGAATGGGGGGAAAATGGAAGATTATGCGACCATCACAGGATGAACGATGTACGCATTAGCCTGCGTCTTCAGAGCAACCCTCTGCAGAGGACTTGAGTGGCGTGCTTCCCCCACCACAGATTTGCTAAAGAGCGCCTTCGGCATCCTTCAGGTCTTTCTCTGCGTGCTTAGGGAAATGCAATACGTACTACAAGACCCCCCCCTGCTCACCCCCCTCCCGACCCCCTCGTAGACCACAGGCGGGAGATCAAGACCACCGGCGGTTGCTTGTATGTTACGCCTACGCTACCAGCACTACACCTACCTCTCTCCACCACTACCTTCTCTTCCTGCTGCGTCTTCTCGTACGCGTGGTCAACATCTTTGCTCACCACACCTCAACGCGCACCGTAGAGCTGCCCAGCCACCTACCACTCTGTTTGGCTAGCCTCGGTTCGTTAGTTTCTCTCGGTAACCCCATTGCGAGTTTGCCCCCTTCCTCCTTCCTCATCGTGTGTATCTGGTAAAACGTTATCTTTTACTTTGCCGCGTCCCACACCCCGATCTCTTCAGTGCTGCCGACTCGCCGCCACCTGCCTCGCTCGTTCGTACAGCGGCCTTTGTTCATGAGCGGCTCTCCGTACATTGTGTGTGCCCACTAGCCGGTACACACTAGGAGCCGCACGTTTGTTGTTGCGTATATGGTTTTGCGTATGTGTGGACTGTATGTGTGTGCGCAACCGAGGATCGACTTGCAGCAAGTAGCAGGCGAGAGGACCTGTGCGCCATGCCGCTGTTTATCATTCTGTTTGGCCCCCCTGGCAGCGGAAAGGGGACGGTGAGCCATCTGCTCGTGAAAGAGTACGGATTTGTCCACTTGAGTGCCGGTAATCTGCTACGCGAAGAAGTGCTCAAAAAGTCTCCGCTAGGGCTGAGGTGTGCAGAAATCATGTCCGAAGGGTCCCTGATCCCGGACGAGCTCGTCGTCGACCTCGTGTGCAACCGACTGAGTGAGCCGGCTGCGCAGAAGCACGGCATCTTGCTTGACGGCTTTCCACGGACCCTGCGGCAGGCAGAGGTGCTCAGGGCGCGCGGCTTCAAGTTTGACATGATGATTTTGCTGGACGTGTCGCCGGAGATTTTGCTCAACCGATGCCTTTCCCGTCGCCTCGACCCGGTGACGGGGCGCATTTACAACCTCAAGAGCGACCCGCCTTCGCCGGACGTTGTGGACCGTCTTCAGATCCGCTCTGACGACACGAAAGAGAAGCACGAGCGTCGCATGCAGATCTACAACAGTCAGAAGGCAACTCTCATCGCTCATTACTCTGACATCATTATTGAGATCGATGCGGACCCGGAGATCAACGTAGTCTTCAAGGAGCTGCAAAAGAAAATCAACAAGCGGTTGCAGGGCACCACCACGCAGGTCCCTCTGGCAAAGCTGTAGGGTGGCGAAGGATGCACACAGGCGCAAACACACGCACACGCGTGCGCACACGATGGCTACGGCCACGGTGACAAGAGCAGGAAGAAGGGACTCGATACTGGCCATTCAGCCAGCAAACTGGTGGCAGTTACGGAGATGCTGTTTCTCTTCCACCTCTCTCCTCCGTCGTTGGGGCGATACCGCAGTGATCGCTCCTCCCCTCCTCCTCTCCCGATTTCCAGTGGATTCGCGGTGTAGGCTTGTTCGGCACCGTTCCACTTTTACATTTTGACTCTCTCGCCCTCTCGCTGCCCTACTTCCGTGCGTTTCTCTTGTCTCATAGAACTTCCTGCTGCGCCCTCACCTCTTCGCAGCATGCCACCGCCGTCTCACGCGCACCTCCCTTTTTCTTTCCTCCCTTTTCTCTTCGTTTTTGTACCCCGTTAGGGGCCTGTCTTGGTGTTTGTTTCTTTCTTGTGTGTGTGTGTATGTGCGTGAGTGACCCCTCTGCCTGCGCGAAAGAGATTTACGAGGAAAGGGATGAGGACACACACACACGCACACGCACACGCACGAGGCAAGCGAATGTGGGAATGCCGTCTCTGCCACTTTGTCCGTGCGGGTAGCAGCAGGCAGTCCGCTCTGAGGATTTGCTGCCATGCGAACACTAAGGGAGGCAATATATATGTGTGTGTGTGTGGGGGTTCCACCTCCCTCTTCCTTTGCCTCGCCTGTTGAGAATGGGTTCGTTTCGTGGCCCGAAAGAAAACGATAAGGATATGGAGTGACCAGGAGGGTGTGTGGGAACACGAAATGGAAGAAAAAAATGAATTCTTTTTTTTTTGCCCCGTTTGCTAGTTTCACCTGCAGTCCGTCTCCCTTTCTTTTTCCTTCTCGCTTAGGGATCTGGGGCACGGTCGATCGCAATGCTGATTCCGTGTCCCGTGGGACTCTTGTTGTCTCCGTCTAGTTCGTACCCCATTTTGTTTTTGTCTCTCTCCTCGGCCACATCTCCATACTCGCCGACAAGTCCACCCCTCATCATCTCACCAACGTACAAAACGCTAGTGTCTCGAACGGCGACAACAAACGAAGGGCTGCATCTCTCACATCATCTTCTTACTTGTCTGCTCTTTGTTGTCCTTTCTTTCTCCACCCCTCTCCCTCTACGATGTCGTTTCCCCCCCCCCCCTCTTTTTTGTTGTGTGTCTTGTGTGACTTCTGGGCAGTAAGCCAGCGCATCTCTCTCTCTATACTGTAGGTCCGGGTCGGTCGAGACCTCTCACTGATTGCTTGCTTGTCCCCTATCTTCGCACGCCACAACCCATCCCCTGTGCAAGCTCGCTGCCGCTTTTTTTTCCTGATCTGCGTACGGCCGGGTGAACAGTCGATCTGCAGTGCCACACACGCACACGAAATTGGTGTGCCGTGTAACAACCCCCCCCCCTCCCACACATACTCTGTTGCTCGTTATGTGGGTCGCTGCGAGTGCGTGTGCGGCGCTGCCTTGATGTTGAGCACGTGAGAAATGATCATAAACTGTCTGCGTCTTGGTTTACCTTTGACCAACGCCTCCTTCAGTTCCTATTTTTTTTTCGCGGCACCCAGCGGCTGCCGCGGGCGTCCTCGTTCTCGTTGCGGCTCTCAGAAGAGCGTTTTGCGCATAGGGTTACGCCCTGCAGAAAGATTACCGTGTGCGGGCCCTCATGTATGCGAAAAGATAGCCCATTAGCAAGGCGAAGGACAACACAAGATACGAAACAGATACTTTTTGGCGCCAGAAGAGGTGGCATCCCTTTCTGTGGCAAAGTTCGGGATGCCATCTCTCCCTTGCGCGTACTAGCGGAAGGAAGTGTGCGGTAAGCTCGCATGCGGCGCACGGCCGCCGGCACTTGATCAAGGCAAACATCCACTACTGCCACCCCGCAGCGCGTGCCTTCCTTTCCGTTAGCTTTTCTTTGACCTTTCTCGTTTTCTTTGCTTTCCTTTTCGCTGCGTTTACCTGTGTGTCCTACTCATGTATATGCGCTTTCCTTTGGCTTTTTCGCACGGTGGCAGGCTGTGTCCTTTCGAGTTCTACTCTTTCCTAGGTGAAGGGCAAACGGCCTTCCACGTCCTACCTTCATCGCTGCGAGTCTAGTGAGGTGAACCATGTACCTGCTCTCACTGTCTGCGAATGTGCCTCGTTCACCAGGAAACTACTTCTTCCTTGCGTGTCCATTCTGCCGCACAACATGAGCTCGACTCCGCTCTACGCCGAGGGGTCGCAGGCTCGTCGCGTGGCACAGAGCAGCGGCAGGCACGCGTTGCCGCAAGGCGCCGACTCAGTCACCCGAGCACGGCCTGTGCCCCAAACTCTTCTCACCAACTCCGCTCCCCCGGAGTGGCGCAGAGGCCCCCCCACCCCCTCCCACCACCACCACCAGTGGAGACCGAGAGCCGGGTGTGAGGTGCGTTCGAGCTGCACGGACGCTCTGCCGCGTCATACGGGTGGCACAGGCGTGTCTCCCCG
>NC_018263.1:497495-498240 GCF_000227135.1 Leishmania donovani | reverse complement strand
CCTGTGCCCCAAACTCTTCTCACCAACTCCGCTCCCCCGGAGTGGCGCAGAGGCCCCCCCACCCCCTCCCACCACCACCACCAGTGGAGACCGAGAGCCGGGTGTGAGGTGCGTTCGAGCTGCACGGACGCTCTGCCGCGTCATACGGGTGGCACAGGCGTGTCTCCCCGCCGACGCCGGCAGCGGCAAATCGCTCTGATGGCCCACCCCCACCTGACGCCGTAGGTGCTTGGCGTCCCCACACACACTGTGCGTGGGTGGCTGGGTCCTGGTGCCGCGACGCGGCGTTCACCCGGTTAATCGATGTTTTGGTGAACACTCTGAAAACGGAAAAAGCCAAATCAACAGCAGCAGAAGCGAAGCGGTGCGTGCCAGCCGCTGTGTTTCCGTCGTCGTGTCTCTTTCTGGCAGCGCACAGGGGACGCCGAATGTCAAGAGCTGCCCAACGGCTGGCCTACCCCCCCCCCTCCCCTCTCTCCACACGGACGCGGTGCGCTGAAGTGTTAGCGATGTAGTTCACCTTTTGTCGCCCTCTCATTCCTCTTTTTCGTCTCCGTACCTGAAGCGCGCATGCGCAGGTGTAGGTGCTTGGCGTCCCCACACACACTGTGCGTGGGTGGCTGGGTCCTGGTGCCGCGACGCGGCGTTCACCCGGTTAATCGATGTTTTGGTGAACACTCTGAAAACGGAAAAAGCCAAATCAACAGCAGCAGAAGCGAAGCGTTGCGTGCCAGCCGCTGTGTTT
>NC_018263.1:496021-497355 GCF_000227135.1 Leishmania donovani | reverse complement strand
GGCCGGAATCGAACCAGCGACCCTGTGATACCTGCGAACTCTACAGTCACATGCTCTACCAATTGAGCTACAGAAGGTCCACAACAAGGTCGCACTTCGTGGCTACAGCGAAGAACACGCAACCCCACCAGCCCATCTGAGGGGGTGGGAGGGGGAAAAGGCCGCTAGGGGGATCGAACCCCTGACCTCCGTCTTACTAGGACGGCGCTCTGCCATTGAGCTAAGCAGCCACCGTTCCCTGGAGGGAAAAGCCGCCTGACACCCAAAGAGCTGCAGCCCAGCCGGCTCCAGGTGCGGCTTCCGTGGCCTGATTGAAGTGCGTTGTTTTTCGCAGTTTGCCTGCTGGGGTTCGGGTTGGGCAACGCTTGGTGGCGAGAGTGGCTGGTACACGCCAAGAAGGAGAAAAAGACGATCAAAAAAAGCGCCAGGCCCGCACTCGCCGGCAAAGGAGGGGTTTCCGTCGCCCCATCGGGCGCACCAAAGGTAACAAAGCAGAAAGCTGATCTCGCAGTTGCTTGGTGCCCTTTTGGGGGGCAGAGCGGAAGTGCGGCGAATGGTTAGATAAGGGCGGAAACAATCAATCGGAAAACCTACAGGTGGACTTCACCACCAATCCGACCCGACCACAGATGCGCACGCGGATTTTCCATGGTGAGCCTTTTTGCACCGGAGGTGCGAAACTCTCCAAGACGTCTGCGAGACTCTGTGGTGTGAAGCATGCGGCAAATCCTAACAATCTCTCCCATCCACCGCCTGAGAAGCTGATTGCTGTCACCCCGGGGGACAAGGGTAGCGACGAGATTTAAAGCACCCTGCTTAAACGCCGGTGCCTGGCCAGAGCTTGGGGCGGTGGGTCGCGGCCAAAACACATAGTCGAAAAGAGAGCCTTTTATTGACACCCCCAGCCAGACGATTATAAGATTTCTGTGCTGGCTGTTCCTCGAATAACCTTTTATTCCGAGGCCTCGCTCTATATACGTCCCGCTCTGCGGAGGCTGGCTGGCACGGCCCCTCTTTCCCCCACAGCCAAGCCACGGAAGCCGCACCTGGAGCCGGCTGGGCTGCAGCGCTTTGGGTGTCAGGCGGCTTTTCCCTCCAGGGAACGGTGGCTGCTTAGCTCAATGGCAGAGCGCCGTCCTAGTAAGACGGAGGTCAGGGGTTCGATCCCCCTAGCGGCCTTTTCCCCCTCCCACCCCCTCAGATGGGCTGGTGGGGTTGCGTGTTCTTCGCTGTAGCCACGAAGTGCGACCTTGTTGTGGACCTTCTGTAGCTCAATTGGTAGAGCATGTGACTGTAGAGTTCGCAGGTATCACAGGGTCGCTGGTTCGATTCCG
>NC_018263.1:479002-495922 GCF_000227135.1 Leishmania donovani | reverse complement strand
ACGGAAGCCGCACCTGGAGCCGGCTGGGCTGCAGCTCTTTGGGTGTCAGGCGGCTTTTCCCTCCAGGGAACGGTGGCTGCTTAGCTCAATGGCAGAGCGCCGTCCTAGTAAGACGGAGGTCAGGGGTTCGATCCCCCTAGCGGCCTTTTCCCCCTCCCACCCCCTCAGATGGGCTGGTGGGGTTGCGTGTTCTTCGCTGTAGCCACGAAGTGCGACCTTGTTGTGGACCTTCTGTAGCTCAATTGGTAGAGCATGTGACTGTAGAGTTCGCAGGTATCACAGGGTCGCTGGTTCGATTCCGGCCGGAAGGACACTTTTCCCCAATCGCCCCGACGCAAAAAGCACGCGTGCCCGCTTTGGCGCTGTCCCGTGCGGCGCCTCACACGGACTCGACGAAGGCGTGCAAGGTGTCCTTGCAGTTTCGCGGTACCTTGAGAGGAGAGCGAGCGGTTGGAGCGGGTGAACAGAGAGTAAGGAGACGGGGTGGAGAAAAAAGGATGCGGCGTGCATGGATAAGATGCAGGGTCAGAACTGTTGGCCTTGTTTCTTCGCGGTGGGGCTTGATTGCGGGTGCGCGCAGGAGCGAAGGAAAAACAGATAGCGGAGGAGGTGAGGAGCGGCGCCACACGAGGACAGCGCTCAAGGAACGTTGTAGATGTGTGCTGCGTGGACATGGTGCAGGTTCGTCCTCCGCGGGTCTACAAAAGGGTGCTTGCGGCAGGTATGCTGTGCAGTTGCCTCAGGCTGGATTTCCTTTTCCTTCAATGCTTTTTTTTTTGCCTTGAGCTCCAACGTCTTCCCCTCCGGTTAGGAAGACGGGGTGAGTCCCTGCGCGAGATTCTCGCTCAAGCACCGAGACGCACTCGGCCGGAAGCGCAGGCAGATTTTTGTGGCGCTTGTGCCTCCGGGCGTGTCACGTCAGAAAGCCGACAGGACGATGGCCGCGACTCGCACGGTTGGCGCAAACGCACGCACACGCAGAAAAAAAACGCGCACGGCAGTTCAGAAGAACGTAGAACTGTTGCAAGCCCCCACTGCGCTGAAGCCATCATGTCGAGAACAGATGCGCACAAAAGAAGAAAGTCGTGAGCGAGTGGGAAAGAGGAGAAGCTCGTAGGCTGCGTTGGAGACGTGAGCGCACCTGCTGTTAGTCAAATCTACGGCCACGTGAGATCCTCTTTGGTGGGAGTCTCCAGTGAACGAGGGGCGGCGCGACAAACGTCACCGCATGCTTGCAGCAGACTGAACTGGACGTTTCCACAGCGATAACACTAATAGAGAATTTTGGTGCCGCTACCGTAGGTCCCGGTACTGGCAACATGTCTAACGCGCCGTTGGCTGGCCTTCAGCGTGACACGACTCCCTCGCCAACTAGAAATTGCCAGTGCCCAAGTGCGTTCGGCGATAGCGCATGTAGTGTTGCCGCACACTATGCTACAGCTTTCTTCGTTTTATCACGGGCTTGAGTTTGGCGCTGCTGTGGTCAGACGGGACTGCAGCATCGGCTGCGGTGCCGTTATCGTCGCCATGCGTGTACTGCCGGAAGTGCTCCTCGGTTGTGCGAAAGCAGTGGGCCCCATACGGGCATTTCGGCTTTCCCGTCACAGCCTCGACAGCCACTTCGTACTCCTCTGTCGCTTCGGAATCAGCATCATCATCTTGCTTCTTGGTGTTCGGTATCTTTGTTTTCCGCGGCGGCGCAGGTGGTCGCTTCTCGCCAGCAGAAGCGGACGGTAAGCCCCCATCGTCCGCAGAGCCGCTCGCCTTTGCCTTTGGCTTGGTGGCTTTGCTGCCCTTTCCCTTTAGTTCCTCGCTCACTGCGGAGTGTGCGATGTCGCCAATACGTCCAAGGATGGACGTATCACCGACGAGCCTACCTTCACGCATCTTCTGCACGAGTGCCTTGTCGGCGGGTGCCAAGTCGCCCTCGCCTTGAATGGCGTCAATGTCACCGCTGCTCCTTGCATTGCTCAGCTGTCGCTCCGTGAAGCAGCAGAGGTGGCGCCATTTCCATGACTCTACTCCCTCCTCGCTAAATGGCATGATTACCTCGGTGCCGATTCGTAGCTCGTGCTTCTCAATCTTCTTGCCGCATGACGTGTTGGAGCACTTGGCTCGTCCCGACTTGGAATACTCCACGCACAATTTCGGCATCGCACTTTTCCTTCTTCTTTGTACTTTCTGTTTCGGTAACAGCTCCCCGTGACGCAGCGAGGCGTGCGTGAGGAAGAAAAACGCAGATGCAGATAGAGAAATGCGTTGGTTTCGGTCGATCATAACCCGAACATATGACATGCGGATTGTGGGCTGAGCTGCCTTGTTTCTGCTTCTTTCCTGAACTCGATATGGAGAGCCGGGAAGTCCTACATATTCGTTCTCTTGTGAGGCCTAGTCGGCTTTGGGAATACGCGCACCTTCTTTGCAAACCTACGCCGAATTCGCTCCCGTGTGCTCCGTTGCCACTCCCCGTGCACGATGCTTGTTGCAGCGTTCGCCGTACCCCGTCCCTCCCTCTCTCTGTCAAGCGAGGTTACTATCCACACTGCCACTATGCTCGTGATAATCTCTGCACTACGTCCAAGGGACGGAGAGAACTTCTGTTTTCTTTTTCCCCAGACAGTGTGATCGAGTACACGGGGGTGCATGGATGTGTATTGAAAGGAGGCTGTGGAGGAGGAGGAGGTGGACGGGGAGGCTCCTTAAAAGAACTAGAGCGATAAGAAACACACCGCACTGTAAAGACAACGGAGGCTTCGCCGCATTACAAGGTTAACAGAACTGACGGTGTACCCAAAAGACGCACGCACACGCGCACGCGCGCACACACAAGCCTGTGTACGCATGCGCGCCCGTGCGGACAAAGACAAGGGCATTCGCCTGATGAAATCTGCCTTCCTGCATTCACCTCATGGCCCCACTTCTCTCCACAACAGCACACCCGCACGCCATGAATCACAACGGAAAAGGAAACCACCCGCACCGCCATGCATGAAGGCGTGCCTCCCATTATTTTTTGGTTCGAGGGGGGGGTGGGAGTCTTCCGTTATCCACTACTCCAGCAAGGTGGCAAGGATCTCATCAACAACAGCCTGCACGCGAGAGTCCATGGTTGTCGTGGTGTACAGCCCAGTCTTGAAGGCCACAGCAAGTTCCTTAGTCTTGTTGTACCGCTGTCGGTGAAGAGAAAGAAGCGAACGAGCGACAAGGAGAGGCTTGGCAGCCGCCGTGTACAGCTCGATAGCGAGCGTATGCGTACTGGCTTGGGTGTTCCGGTGGGCCAAGAGGTATCCCATGTAGCGGCTCGCCTTCACCAGAGGCTCTGACAGGTCCACGTCGCTGATGTAGTAGTCCTTCTGCTGCTGCTTCATCCGCTTCACTTCGTCTGCGGCGATCGCGTCAAATTTCAGTTCTGGCCTCGGCACGTGCGCAGCCCGCACAGCTTCCTCGCCTTTTTCATGAATGCGCATGTAAGTGCGCACAATGGCAGGGCAAAACTTCAAGAAGAATTTGTTCCGACCCATGTTGTCGTCGCAGTCCAACACGTCGAACCACGGGCGCATGGTATTGCGCCGAAATACGTAGTTGTGGAAGTCGCTGAGCTCGCAGTGGTTCTGCTCATGGTGGCGCTCGAACATGAGAAGGTTCTGCAACGCGGAGATGTAGTCGCCTCTGCGGTAGAAGGCTTCTCCCACCTCGCGCTCATACCAATAGCACTGCGATTCGAGTGCTGTGAGGTAGGTGTCACCCGCCACCACCGACGGTTTGTAGAAGAGCTGCATCGTCGCCTCCCCTCTCTCCACCTGATTGTCGCGGAAGTAGTATTTGGCCGCCTTGCTATTCAGGTACTTGTCCTGCAAATCCAACCTCCGCGCCAAATCAGCCTGCTCGGCTGCCTCGGCCGTCTTGCCCTCGCGCGCAAATATCTTCGCCTTTTCCAGGTAAAGCAGCTCTAGTGTTGGTGTGTGGTTGATGGCCTTTTCAATGTAGGCATGCGCCAGCGCGTATTCGCCGGTGCGGCGGTAGTGCGACGCGAGAAACGTGCACACCCAAAGAATGTAGCACGGGTTCGCTTCCCCGCCAAAACGAGAGAAGTCCTTGGCCTCAAGCTCCCGCTCCATCATCGCGAAGACGTCACCTATGATTGCCGCTCGCTCGGCATCCACGTACAATGACTTGAGCACGCTGAACAAGGACGGAATCATGCGCTGGATGTAGGGTGTGGCGAAGGCGGCGAGACGCTCACTGAACTCCGCGATTGGCACACAGTCCAGCGCGTGGCGTTTTGCGTAGTCGCACTTTGGGCATGCCTTCAGGACACGGTCGATGATCTCCATGTACTTCTCCGTGTACCCCGCTGCCGGGCGAAGGTAGCGGTCGAGCGGGATCTTCCGCAGGTGAGCCAGGGCTGCGATGCTGTCCGCCTCCGACACACCCATCGAGATCACCTCTATGTAGCGTTTCTCCGCTTCCATGCGTTGACCGAGCTGCGCGTGCGCCTTGGCACGCAGCAGCAGCTTCGTCTCCACGTCGATGATCTCGCTGTCGTGCTTCTTGAGCAGCTCCAACGCACGCTGCGGTGCCCCGCTCTCCAGCTCCAGCTCGACGCGATACAATTGTGCCTCGCTCACTTCGACGGGATTGTCGCCAGCGTCCATGATGGAAGTCATGGTATCCATGACAGCTGCGGCAATCCTGCTGTGGCCTAGTATGCGGTGACCGCACGAGAGCGCCACCCAGTTTGCGCGCACACTCGCCTTTGCCGTGACCATCTTCTCACGCGCCTCCAGGAACAGAGGCCAGTCACGCACTTGAATGCACGCTGACGCCAAATCGCGCAGCACCTCCGTGTTCGCCGGATCAAATGTCAGCGCACGCTTGAATGCCTTCACTGCCTCGCCAAACTTCTTGTCAAGCCGCTGGCACATGCCTAACGCGTGCCAGGCCACCATCGACTTGGGGTTGAGGAGGATAGCCTGCTTAATGGATTCGTAACCCTCTTCCTGCCTCTCCATGTTGTACAGAACAAGCCCGCGGCCGGCAAACGTGTCCACGTGATCTGGGACGACCCTTAGAATGCATTCCGACGTGCGCAGCGCCTTGCTGTACTCGCGATTTGAGTACTCGCGATTCATCCGGTCGAACAGGCGCTGCTGATCCGCCGAGAGCGTGGACGGCGCCGACGACATGATTAAAGCACCGTTTGTAGGACGAGAAAAGGACAGCACCGAACAAACAGGCGGAACCCGCTTGGCAGATCCGCTTTCTCCGTTGATGAAGGTGCCGAAGTAGGCCAGTTTATTTAGTTATTATTATTCTCTTTTTTGGCGTGCGCCTGCCTTGAGCACTCAGGAGAGGGAGAAGGGGAAGGTTGCTTGGCGTGCAGCGCAGATCCATGGTGAGCAAGCGGGATTTAGGCGGGTGTCGGAGTGGGTGGGGGGCAGCAGCAGCAGCAGCAGCGACGGCGGCGGGAGATGAAGAATCACACACAACAATGAAGCCTAGCCCGCGGAACCGCGCCAAGAAGACGTATGGCATAAACGTGCTGCACATCGCGCGCGCCTCTGTCGATGTCAGTAAGCCAGAGGACGAAAGGGCCACGGAGAGGGAGGAGGTAACGTACGACCTCAGCTGTGCCGGTGAAGCGTCCCGTCTTCGCGGAGGAAGAGCATTCGAGTCTTCTCGGGTTTTCTTGTGTGTTCCTCATCCCTCCCAGCTATTCGGATATTCTGCCGTGGCTGGTGAAGACTACTCCCACCCTATGCACACACCACACAGAAAAGCGCGGTGGCCGAGGGCCAGCGAGGTTAGCCATACAGGTACCTTGATCATTACAAAAAGACGCGACGGTGGGCTCTGTGATGACACGCATATGCACGCACGCACACACGCAACAACAACAACAAAAAAGACGCTTTAAAGCGCAGAAACGTGATGCGAACACCGCGACACAGGTGCCCCAAGGACAAGCGAAAGCGAGATTCATGTGTGCTCCTCCATATGCCGCATATCCCGGAAACCCTTCCCTCTCCATAAGCGTCTCCGCTAGCAGCTCGCACTTACCGTTCTGGCTTTAGTGGAGACAGCGGGCAAAGACGGTCATGACAAAACCATAGAGGCAAGATCGAGGCTGATTTGCCGCGCGCTAGACGGTCGCCGGCATCCTCGCCGAGAGTGACCGATCCACCAGTACTATCTTGCGTGCCTCATCCACTGCTTTGACGTGGTAGACACAGCTCAAATTGACTGGCACAGGTAGCGTAAATGCTGTGACGCCCTTGTCGAAGGTGAGTGTCGAGGAAACCCTCTCTGCAGCTTCGTTGTCGGCGTCTGCTGTCGTTGTCACTTGGACTACAACGTTCGGCTGCGCCTCGGTCCTCAGACCGTCCAGCTGCACAGAGCAGGCATTCTCAGTCCGCTCCACGATGAGCGAGATAGCCGCTTGCTCCTGCAGCGTTGCTTTCTCGAGCAGATGCATCGAATGCACAGCGAAGAGGATGGCCGCCGCAAACAGGCGTGGGAAGAGTTGAATTATAAAGAAGATCCCGACCAGGTGCCAAAGATAGCGAGACTGCATGCGTGACTTGTTGTGGCTGCTCACAATTCCAATAAAGGCCACTGTCATGAACACGAAAAGCAGGACCGCGTCGCCAAGGAGTCGCATCTGAGAGCGACGCCGCGCTTCGTCAGAGAACTCAAAGCCCCCAGCGAAGTCTTCCGCGGAGAACCCGCGCGAGGCATTGCCGCCCCGTCGACCACCTTGCTTCACCGCAGCGTTGACCACATCATACGCCTCTTTTATGCTCTGGAAGGCACCATCCCTGCCAGCGCTTGTCTCCCCCTCACACCCTACGCCGTTGCTGCTGCCGCTTCCCGCAGACGTGTCCGGGTGGTAGTGCTTTGCAAGAATGCGGTAGTGGCGCTTCAGACGCTCCTCAGTGATAGTCTCACCGGCACGGAAGCCCAATCGCTCCTCGAAGTTGGACGAACTCCACTTGGCAGCGCGAACGACAGCCTCCTCATCTATGGACTGTGAACCAGAGGAGCCGGTGCCGTGTGGCGGCGGTGTCGCGCACCATCGCCGCGCCGACATCACCAGCACAGGGCAGGCCGTCGAAACGACGCCAGAGACGAAGGATGACCGGGTGCGTAGGAGGGCACGGCAACACATTGGTGGCCTACAACGGACTGGAAGCATTGCAAGCGCGGCATCTTTTCTGCGACAAACCGCCTTCCACATTGAGACTGAGTGCCGAAAAAGGAAAGGCGTACCGGTACGTAGAAGCCTGTGCGTGTGTATGTGTAGCGTGGACACCGGATGGGTAGTCGGGCTATCGCCTGTGACGGATAGATTGTCCACCTCTCCGACAACAAGAAACAGAGTATTTTGCAAAGGTGCGTCGTCAGACAAGTACGTGGTTACGTAGATTGTCGTCCATGTGTGGGAGAAGATGATGAGGAATGAGGCCGAAACAAAATTGTAACGAAGCGCAGACGCGTGCATACGGTGAGGCCGGCTTTCATGCAGGGGCGGGGGGAGGATGCACCAGCATCACATAAGCGTGCAAATACGCGGCCTCTGGTCAGAAAACAGCGAACAGCGAATCGACAACGCGCACACGGACACAGCAACTTACGCAAGCATGCGGGCCTTCACTCGGTACATTGAAGTTAAGCGCTGCGCCTTTGCTAGGGTGTGTGTACATGTTTTTCAAGCAAAACCACATTGCCATCTGCGCACCGGTACACCTCTAGAAAAAGAAAATCGAATCACGACAGAATTTGCAACTCGCTGCGCGTCTGCATGAGTGTGAGTATGCCCAGGCGCCCCAGTTGCCAGCAGCAGCGTGGCCTCCCACCGCACTCCACGCCTCGGACGACATGCAAGCGCACGCAAGCCAAACGTGAGCTTGACATCTTTTTCTTTTCGCCATACGGCCTCTTCTCCCGAGGCGTCTCTGTTTCCGCAACTCGCACCCCTCTACGTTACAGACCGTAGCGGGCACGTATGTCAGACAAGATGGAGGCCGCATCCTCGCACACGGAGCTCCCCACCGATGCGCTTGCCTCGGACGCCATGCATGCTGCTGCATGCGCATCGCCGTTCGTCCCGGCGTCCAGATCGACGCAGTGCAACTCAGCCTCCTCGCCATTTGTGTGACCAGCTCTCTCCGAGGGAGAATAGTTCGGTCCCGCTGTGGCAGCTGCAAACACGGATGCTTTCTTTCGCTTTTCTAGCGCCGCAACCGGCGTCACGCGGTCCACGACGCCAGCCTTGCCGTGGTCGTCAGCTGGTGCGCTCCTGTTGAAAGCTGGCAGGAGCGAAGAAGTCGAAGTTGCTCGTGCACTTGCACGAAGCGACGAGGATGCTGCATGAGGCTGCACCGGAGCAGGTTGCGCGTCCTTTGATATATTGCATGCCTCTAATTCGTCTTTTTGCGCAGCACCCTGCAGCTGAAGTACCTGCGTCGCCAGCGACCGCAACACGGCAGCGACACCAGGGCTTACATCGTCGAACCCGCTAAAAGAACATGGCTCAGAAATGGTAGAGAGGCGTCGGAACTCAGCCTGCACTACGTTGTCTACTTGCGCCGCTGAAACGCGCGTACCCGATGTGCCGCAAATGTCAGGACTACGTCGAGCCGCCTGAACAGGGTCGGCACCCCGCCAGCGTAACTTCTGCTGGTAGCTTTTCAGAAGCCGGCTATTTTCACACTGTGCAGCATCGCGCTGCGCTCGCAGGGCATCCAGCATCGCTTCTTGCTCCGCCACGATCACCTCCAGCGCACAGATCTGCTTGCGCTGTTGAGCGGCACGGCGCCGCTCCTCGACCATCTGATGCGACACACGCACTACCACCTGCTGAAGTTCCGAGAGAAGTGCAGAGGCAGCCTCATCCATGTAAGCATCAGAGCCAGCGATAGTCACGTGCTGCTCACTGCGCGGCGACGTCTGAGCGTGCTGCGGCGTGGGCGTACGCTGATCGCGTGGGGTCGAAAGCAAAGCAGGGGCCCTTCTCGCCACAGCCGTTGCGGGCTGCATCACACCAGCCGTCTCACGAACGAAGCTCCAGCGCGGGGAGCTACGATGCGGTCCTGTTTGCTCTACCGCAGTGTACGAGCTTGCGCTCGTGCTCTTATGGGGGATCTTTTTTTCGCTACGACCCCTGGCCTCCAGTGATATGCTGTAGTCCGATTTCGGTCGACGAAGTGCGTTTCCCAACGAGTGGAACGCCGCGTACGAGCCGCAGCTCATCTCGGCGCCAGGTTGCATCTTCGCAGCAAGGCAACTAAGAAACGATGTGCTCTTACCGTGAATGCACTCATGCAAAGGAGTCTAGAAGGCCGCGCAGGGCGCTGCGGTTACCGGCGTGTGCCGTTTGGTCTCCGAAGTAAATCACTTGTGCATCTCGGCCCCCCCCCCAGCGACTTCCCCCAGATAAGAACAAAACACCGCCGAGACACCCCCTATGCGATGAACAGAGGGTGCCGCATACACCAGAAACACGACCGCGGCGTTTTGCGAGTACCGACGTCCTACACAACGACGTGGTTGTGTGCAAGTCAGAGAGGCGTGCAAGCACTACAGATGAAAGGACAGAAAGAAGCGCAGAAGAGAAGAAGCATACATGAATACACCAACAAACGGTAGAGACGCACGGCAAAGGGGTGCCAGTACAAGCATCCTATGCAAGCATGCAGGCAGAGAGAGGGAGCGAGCGAGCTAGCGACGTGTGTTAGAAGAAGCCCTTCTAATTCGCGACGAGCCTATATGCCTCGGTACTGCCCAGTTGCCGGCAAAGCGCTTCGCCAAACGAGAGCCACTATCACTTCTGCGGGGTGCCAACCGGCATTGTGTATATTCGACGAGGTTATTTTCATTTTCTTCGGTTGCGTTTCTCTGTGTGCGTTCGCGATATACAGTCTAGCGAGGAAGGCGACGGGGGGGAGAGAGTGGCCTTGACATCCAGTGACGGAGGGGAAGCGCGAAAAGAGGACTAGACGCTCGACGCGCTGAGAGGTATGACGTGCACCGGTGTGAGGGGCAGTCGCCAGCGCGGCGAAGGCATGTGATTTTCCGGAGGCTTCCCCTCACTCAGGGCGTTGGGGACTGCCCCATCAATCGCTGCTTCTCCGCCAGAAATTGGCGGAACTCCTCCTCCGCCCTCGCTAATGCGTCCCGCTGAGACCATATTTCTTCCTCCTTGCACTTCAGCAGCCGGTACGTCTCGAGGGAGCGGCGGCGACGCTCCTCTTCTTCCTCCCGCTGCGCCTCACGCTCGAGGAGCTCCCGCTCCCTCCGCAGGGTTGCCAACCGGTGCGCCAGTCGCTCCTCCTCACGGCGATGCTCCTCCAACTGTGCTCGCGCCGGCGACCGGCTCGGAACAGGTGAATGCGATGTATCGACATCCGCGGCGGCAGAAACTCGAGTGCTAAGACCGCTCCTCGGCCACGGAGAGGACGCGCGGCCGTTGACATGCAGCGATGCCAACGCGCCCGAGGTCCCAGTTAGGGAGGATGCTCGACTGCGCGCTGGTGGCCGCGGGGGTGGCAGCTCCTTCTGCAGGTCCACGTGCCACTGCGTCTGCGGCTGAAAGACATACAGCTGGTCGTACTCGTGCAGTTGTGCCAGTGATTTGAGCTTTGTCCAGCGCAGCAGCACGTCATCGTAGATGACGACACTCATTACTTGAAAGGGTTCCGCCACATTTGTGCGATGCTCTACTGTACCCGACTCCTCCACCTCACGGCTAAAAATACGAGCGATGTCACTCTCCAGGCACCGAAGCGTGGCTGGAAAGGTCTCTAGGGCGATCTCGAGGTTCACCTTGTTGCCCGCCAAGTCTGCGCAACATAACAACGTGAACATGGCAGTGATTCCTCTGTGTGAGAGTCGGCGTGCGTGGTCTCCGATATCAACGGTAGCGCGGGAAGGCTCGTTAGACAGGGTGTTGGCTTTCGTGGTGCTTGTGGTTAGTGTTGGGAAAGAAAGAGGGAGCGGAGTGAGAAATGTGGTGTCGTCTATGCGCTCAATATTCATAAATTAACCCCCACACCTCACCCCATAAAAGAGGTGATAAGCTTCACCAGCTCGTCAAAACGCTGTCGGAACCCACCGAGTGCCCCGGTGCGTATGTATGCGTACGTATACGTATGCTTGTGCGTGTGTGTGTGTGTGTGTGTGTATGCGGAGGTGAAGAAGAAAAAGAAACGAGAGATGATTCTATGCCGCTAGAACACACGGAATGCCATCAATGACTCTCACACACACACGCCCACACGTATGCAAACGACACATAAAACTAAAATGCACCCAAAGTGCGCGTCGTCGTCTCCCGCCTCGAATTGCCATACAGGAAGGAGGCGGCCCAAAAGGCATTCATACAAAAGAATTGAGGGGCCAAGATGAAAAACAGAGACGGAATCGTGTTCGAGGGATGTGAGGAGTAAGAGGAGTGGGCAGAAGAGCGACAAGAGCAATCCCATGAGGAGTACCTCGGATAGCCTATCATGCGCACCTTTAAGAAATGTGCAAGCACGCCTTGAATTCGTGTGCAGTGGCTTCTGTTAGACACAAACCGATTTTTTTTATCAAGTGCCACAGCGTCTCCTCTGCCACTCAGCAAGAGTTCCATTCCATTTTCTCCCAATCGTTCAGAGGCTCCCATCAGCCCGGTGCGAAGCAGCGGCAGGCACGCGTTGCCGCAAGGCGCCGACTCAGTCACCCGAGCACGGCCTGTGCCCCAAACTCTTCTCACCAACTCCGCTCCCCCGGAGTGGCGCAGAGGCCCCCCACCCCCTCCCACCACCACCACCAGTGGAGACCGAGAGCCGGGTGTGAGGTGCGTTCGAGCTGCACGGACGCTCTGCCGCGTCATACGGGTGGCACAGGCGTGTCTCCCCGCCGACGCCGGCAGCGGCAAATCGCTCTGATGGCCCACCCCCACCTGACGCCGTAGGTGCTTGGCGTCCCCACACACACTGTGCGTGGGTGGCTGGGTCCTGGTGCCGCGACGCGGCGCCCCTCCCCCTCCTGAACTGGCTATCAGAGGTCACCAAAAGCGCTGGGACAACGACAAGAAAAAACAGGCCTCCTGACAAGATTCAGATGATGGAGGATCGGATCACTTTGTGGCCGCCCATGACGGCAGGCGAGTCCGCTGTCTTTTCTTTATCCCTTTTAGCGAGCTTATACTGGAAGCTGGCTCAAGGGAGGGGGGCCTATGATCATGTCCATTGCCAACGTACGCACACACGCACACACAGGCCACTCCCGCCACACTCCCACAAGCGCACAGATATACGGATACAGGCTAACAAAGTGGCGCACTGCAAGGAATGCGCGTGAATCGTACTCTGCCAGCGGCGTTGTGGAAACACTCACAAAGGCATGAAATGGTCCTGGTTTTGACGGAAGAAGCGGGCAAGAACGACGACGATCGTGTACAGCGCGAGCACATCCTCTCTGCGAATGTCGTCGAGGGAGGTATACAAAGGTGGAGCCGCGTCGGGCCTGCGAGGATGGAGCTTGCTCAGCAGCAAGTCGCGGGTGCTGCCGGACACACCCTGCCAGGCTGCGAGTGTGCGAAGATGTCGGCAGCAGGTGCGGAATAGGTCATGCGCCAGGCGGTCTGTGTCAGGGTCTAGCGGGATGTCGAGTGCGCTGAAAGCCGCGAAGAGCCACACGCCGTAGCCCACCGAGGTCGTACGCTCGCGCAACGAGTGAGAGGTCGGCATGAGAAAGCGCAGAAAAGAGAGCACAGCCCGCTGCTCATGACTAAGCGTCGGCGGAAAAATAACAGGCGCGGACATCAGCCAGACGCGCGTCGACACCGGCTCGTTCTCTTCAGCCGCAGTCTCGGTGTTGTCAAAGAACCTCGGTCGATCTGAGGGCCCCGAGTCGCCCTCAGACGCTGTGCATGACGCTCTGTCGTCCAGCGAAGCATCCGACACGCTGATCTGTTCCGCGCAGCAGCGCGCACCGCGCAGCAGCCGGCTTGCCGTGGCGGTGAACATCGCCGAGGTACTAGCGGCACTCAGCCACAGGACATCCGAAAGCCGTGGCGGGCGCCCGCCTTCTGGCCCGTGAGTATTGAGATACTCATGCCAGGCCTTGATGTTGTAGTCCATCGGCGCACAAACACGACGACGCCGAGATAAGAGGCGGTAGACAGCCGCTGCAGCTGACCAGTGCGAGCCGAATACCGCATCCGAAAACTCAGCCAGCGCCTGCGCGAAAGTCGGGAGACCAACCGAGCGCACTAGCTCACGAACCTCGCTACTCGACAGGTCCCAGTATTCTCGCCGCGGCCTCTGATGAGTCGAATTGCCGTCTGCCGACTCCTTTCCCCACACATTCGACTGGGTTTGCCGCGATTCTTCCAAGAGTGCCTCCACATCCTCGATGCCGTAACGGAGGATAAGGACATATTCACGCATTTTGTTCACGCGGTCGACAGTCGCCTCCACAAACATCATGGAGGGTGCCACCGCTGCGTCAAGTTTGCGCTCTTGCAAGGACGCAGGGAACCACTTCGCCATGAGATTGATCCGCTGAGCCACCCCTTCTACCGGCGGAACCGGCGCCGTGGGCGACGCCACATTTGTCAAATTTAACCCATCTTCGAAGACTACGCCTCTGGTGGATAAGTCCTCCGAGGGGGGCTGGCCTGTGCTTGTCGCGGGTGTAGCATTCACCATCGAGTTCGACTTCGCCGGTGGCGCTGCAGGTCGGTCCTTTTCGTCACTGCCGCTGCGTGATCGCTTCGCCACCCTTTTCTTTTTCATTGGCAGTTGCTGTACCTCACGCTGCGCGTCATTCACTTGCACCACAACCAAACCACTTGTGGTACTGTTGGAGGTGACATCTATGCCAGGAGTGCCACCGTCGCTAGCAGCTGCCGCACATCCGTCGTTTTTGATGACGGTTGCTTCCTCTCGAGCCACGCCGGCCCTTCCGAATCGACTAGACTGGATCTTTTTACCAAGCTTGAGGTACGCCGCGGCGTCGGCCATGTCAAACACGGGGTGGTCGGCCCTGGTGGGTGAGGGGCGGGGGCGATTGCACTCACAGTACGCTGTTGGCAGAAACAAAAAGGGAAACACAAAAGGAGTAGGATGGGAAGGGCCTCTCCGCTTTAAATGACGTCGTGTGTGCCGGCTCCGGAGCCAGTAATGCGTGGCAGCGGTGTGAAAGATAATATACATACATATTTATGTGTATATATATATATATGCATGCATGTATATATACACCCCACGCGCCGGCGATAGAGCAGGGGGGCGGGGGGAAGGATATGAAGATAAAGTGCGCAAGGGAAGAAAGATGCGTCCGTGAACGAGGCATGGCTCACGAATCGCCTGTGTGCATGAGGAGCAGAGGGAGGTCAGTACGCCGCCGCAAAGACCGAGCGCGAGACATCTCTTCTGTGCGTCACGGTTCCTTTTGGCAGAAAGGGCCTCAGGAAGAGGAAAAACAAAGAACACGGTAGTGCCGCCGTCGCGTCGATGCTATGTTTGCTCGCTGGACAGCCACAAACGGGTATCACTCACAAGCGCACACGACCAGAATGGAGGATACGAGCTGCAGCGTTGGGGAGAGGGTACGGAGAAGACACTTCGTACATAGTGTACATACGACGAAAAGAAAAAAATAAAAGGCTACACGAGCACCGACTTGCCGCGCGACAACTACGCCCCCGCCTTCGTGGTGCACAGGCGATTCGATGCCTCGTCGGCTTTCTCGCGAGAAATGGTGCCGGTGTGAATTTCTGTCGGTGCCAGGTACGTGTCGTAAAGGCGTTTCTCCGTCTTCTTCTTGGCCTCCAGGCGGTCGTAGTACATATGTTGCACGAACATGTTTAGCGGGACCTTTGTCTCGTTGGTGGGGCGGTGGTATTGGTGTTGTCGGCGGAGCTGCTCCATGTTCGTCTGCTTCCGTTCGAGTGCATCGTTGAACAATCGCCTCACGGATGTCTCCTGGTCCTGTGGTGAAAGTGGTGCGGATCTGAGTAAGGTGCCGCGCGTGTGCGCACCGTAAGCGGCCTGCTCTGCCGCCGCAAGACGCTCTTGTTTGTGTTGGAGGCTCTGGGTATAGAGACGGTCCGTCATCCTCGACAGCGCCTCCGGCGAGATTCGCTTCGTCGGACACACCTCGAACGGGTCACGCAGTTCCACCTCACGCCGTGGCGCTGTTAGCCGCTTAATGTGTTGGTCTAAATCCTCCGGCGTAAGTCGCTTTCCTGCGGTAATCGTATCGTAGTTTTCGATCATGATGCCGATCACAGCCGATGAGATCCCTCGTACAGTGACAACAGAAGGGTGAACAAACAGGTTTGTAGCACGTTGCAAAACGTCTTCTGGCGGGTACCCGGCGAGGCACGAGCGAGAAGGGTGTGAAGGAATACGTGGGAGACCATTACTGAGACGAGAGCCATATGAGAAAGACAATTAAAAAAAAAACATTATCGGTTGACGTGAGCCCCAACAGAAGTCTTCGCATCTCCGGCAGGAGAAAGGAGAGCGGGGGGGGGGCGAACGCTGCGGCAACGGCGGATCGTCAACCAGAATGAAAACGACGACGTAAATCCTTTCCCTTTGCCATCGGCAAAGGAAGCGGCTGAGCGACTGAGATTGGTTCCGTCTTGCTTTGAGGTTACCGCGCAAAGGCTTGCCACCGTCGTGAACGCAACTCCATTCGCTTGACGGCCACGTGAGTGCCGGCAGCATGACGCTTAATCGCGAGCATGTCTACAGAGGGCTGGCAGCTCATGCTATACACTATCCCCAAAGCTTGAAAACCTCCATTGCACGACTCCACCCGGCAACGCTTGCAGTCGTCGCGATAGTAATCTGTTCTTTACGGAAGGAAAATACGCTTCACGTTGTTTCAGCACCACTTCGCTTTTGCCCTGGTGATGCCCGGCCACCGCACTGTGCTACCTCACGGTCTAGTACCCACTCTTCGTATCGCTAGACAGCGCTGGGCGGGCTCGTTGACGAGAACTGCGATCAACCATGAAGCTCGTACCAGCTCACGGCGAGTCGTGCCGGCGATGCAACGAGTACACGGCCCTCAACTCCTGCTTTCTGATTTGGCAGCGAGGCGCTGATGCAGGAAGCAGCCCGTGGCCCCGCCAGCGCCAGACGCAGCGCAACTGCCAGTGCGCGCAACGAAGCGCACCACTGTTGCCTGGCCCGCCCCCGTCACGAAGCGTCGATACAGGGGTCTGCATTGTGCAACACGCGCAGTTCACTCCCACAGGCCCTACAGGCCCCACAGGGCACCAGGCGTACCAGCCTTCCAGCACCCCGGCGCAGCAAGAGAGAGGAGGCACGCCGCTGGCGTCCCCGTGCTCACAGAGGACGACACGGGCACAACTGTACGCGCTCCCCCTCTTCTCAACGACAACGGCGCAGCAGCGGCGCTGCGGCTGTGCTGTCACGTCCCTGCGGGGCGCATACACACCACCTCGGGCTGCACACCTAACAGTCACCTCGCGGCATAGGAGGATCTCCACACACAAGGCAATATCGCACGCAGCCCACACGCCATCGGGGCGGGGGCCGGCTCGCGCGGCCCGGTGTCCGACACGAGATGAAGACCCAGCCGGCCAGGGAGGGGGCCATCCCACACGATTGGCCCAATGATGAGCACCTGACGTGTGCAAGCCATAACCACACCACCGCACGGCACACCACCGACGCCGTCACGCAGACGCACACCGAGGTGTCCCGCAAGGCCACGGCAAGATACGCGACGGCGGCCAACAACACACCCACGAAGGCGGGCCCCTCTGGTGACGCCGCCTACGCAGCGCTCTGCACGCCAGAGCTGACGCGATTGGAAGCAGCTCTTGCGACGCTGCCCTGCGTGCCGCCCTCTCTCGGTCATGCTCATGATACAGCCAGCCTCGAGAGATGA
>NC_018263.1:477117-478903 GCF_000227135.1 Leishmania donovani | reverse complement strand
GGGGGCCATCCCACACGATTGGCCCAATGATGAGCACCTGACGTGTGCAAGCCATAACCACACCACCGCACGGCACACCACCGACGCCGTCACGCAGACGCACACCGAGGTGTCCCGCAAGGCCACGGCAAGATACGCGACGGCGGCCAACAACACACCCACGAAGGCGGGCCCCTCTGGTGACGCCGCCTACGCAGCGCTCTGCACGCCAGAGCTGACGCGATTGGAAGCAGCTCTTGCGACGCTGCCCTGCGTGCCGCCCTCTCTCGGTCATGCTCATGATACAGCCAGCCTCGAGAGATGAATGCAGTCCTGCTGCACTCTCACTCCGCCCGCCCTGTCACGCCGACCACCACCCGTCGCGAAAGCCCCTCCAGCGAATAGCCTCACGACGACTACGCGACCGTTCTGCGAGACAGGCTCCAGCAGCGCCGGCAAGGTACACAGAGACAGCCGCGGCGTTTGTCGGCCCTACGCCGGCATCCTCGGCTGTGCACATCACGGCGCCTCAGAGGCCCAACCGCGGCCCGCAGCACACTCGCCGCATCATGGATCTCCCACGCCATCGCCCCGCCCACAAGAACAAATCGAAGATGGCCAGGCGTGCATGCGGAGCCGCCGAACCATCCCTCCTGGGCCCTCTTCGCCCCATCATGGTGGTGGGCCCCTGGGCTTGCAGCGCAACCGTACGCCGGCACGGCACCACGCCATCTGTGTTCATCACGCCACACTCCCCACATCCTCCGCGGGCAAGGATGTCATGCAGGCCAAACTAAGATTCGTCCTCTGAAAGGTGGCGTGCTGGACGCTCGAGCACGCCAGGCAGCGGGGTGAGCGTCCCCCGAAACAAGGCACGCACTCGCCGGTGCGCGGCACAGCGACCAGCAGCAGCTCTCCGCTGCGCAAGCTGACCTGCTTACGCACGTCCCACCCGAGCTGCAGGGGCTTCCCCGTCGGGTGTCTATGGATGCCCCTCTGTGTCTCCCTCAGCACGACAAGCTGCGAGCTCTCTGTGCGCACGCGCATGCCTATCCGCGGGTCCCTTTCTGCTTGACACACACACACTCCTAATGAGAGGCGTGCGGGTGCAGCAGAGGGTGGAATGCCCACTGCCACCACAGACGCATACCAGCGCCCCCACCTGTTGCAGCACAAGCCGGCAACCCCTTCAGACATCATTCATGGCATCCCTGGAACTGGAGGATGCAGCCAGCGGGTCACGCAGACAACAACAGCGTCGTCCTGAAACCTGTTTCAGGACGCAGACATGTGAGTGCTGTGCACGGGGACTGTCATGCACAGCTGGGGCATCGGGCATCACATCCAAGGAAAACATCCAGGGGAATAAGGAGCACGAGTGATGAAGCGAAAAGGTGCGAAGAGATGCATACAGGACAGCGCCGATGTGCATGTGTACGAGACACGCGGCATCTCTCCTCGATCCGGCCGGGGTGGGCTTTCACGGGGCAGAGATGCCGGAAGCGGGATGAGAGCACTCCCGACGTGCACCGCCGAGTCCTCCAGAGCCTCCCATGTGAAGCGTCACCGCACCACGTGATGGCATGCCGCGGGTGGAGGCGACTGAGACGGAGAAGCATGGCACACAGGCAGGATGTGCAGGGTCTCGGAGGGGCCTGGCCGGGGGCTGGTGGCCTTCCTCCCTGCGCGCATCCGGCATGCACGTGGAGCACCCGCGGCGTCCGCCCTCGAGCATGTCACCCCGGACGCGGACCCCTTTGCCGCGAGGCATGCAGTCCACACCGCGTCTCCGTCTGGCGCCGGTTAG
>NC_018263.1:476083-477018 GCF_000227135.1 Leishmania donovani | reverse complement strand
CATCTCTCCTCGATCCGGCCGGGGTGGGCTTTCACGGGGCAGAGATGCCGGAAGCGGGATGAGAGCACTCCCGACGTGCACCGCCGAGTCCTCCAGAGCCTCCCATGTGAAGCGTCACCGCACCACGTGATGGCATGCCGCGGGTGGAGGCGACTGAGACGGAGAAGCATGGCACACAGGCAGGATGTGCAGGGTCTCGGAGGGGCCTGGCCGGGGGCTGGTGGCCTTCCTCCCTGCGCGCATCCGGCATGCACGTGGAGCACCCGCGGCGTCCGCCCTCGAGCATGCCACCCCGGACGCGGGCCGCTTTGGCGCGAGGCATGCAGTCCACACCGCGTCTCCGTCTGGCGCCGATGGCGCAGCGTGTGTGCGAAGAAGGGACGAGGAATCACATAAAGAGGTCGGCTAGATGCACGGCTTCATTTCCGGGCCGGACGGCTCGTTCCGGACGGCGTGGATTCAAGCATGGTGCAAGAGAGCTAGACGAGCTGCAGTTCATTATGCGTACACTTGTTGAGCTGTTCGTGGTATAATGTTCGAGAACGCACACACACACACGCAAAACAGAATGTTCTTTTTTTTTTAATATTGTCGAAGCATCATTCTTCCAGCAACTCTCTTCTTTCCTTCTTTCTTTCTTCAGTTCCTTTGTTGTTGTGTTTCGTTTTTTTGCTTTTGAGGGTACACACTCAAATAGATGGACGAAAAGCCCAACTTCGTTTCTTTTCTTTTCCTTGTGTGTGCATGTGCGTGTGTGCACGCGCGTGCCTGCCTGGATGTACGACGGGATACATCGCCACAATGAACTGTAGAAAAAAAAGAAAAGGAAGAAGGGAAAAGAAAAAAAGGAGAACCAGCAAAGAGGCCCTGTGCACACGCAGCGATGCCACCAGTAACGCGCAAATATATATATATATATGTAGATGTCGATATAG
>NC_018263.1:443442-475984 GCF_000227135.1 Leishmania donovani | reverse complement strand
AACAGAATGTTCTTTTTTTTTTAATATTGTCGAAGCATCATTCTTCCAGCAACTCTCTTCTTTCCTTCTTTCTTTCTTCAGTTCCTTTGTTGTTGTGTTTCGTTTTTTTGCTTTTGAGGGTACACACTCAAATAGATGGACGAAAAGCCCAACTTCGTTTCTTTTCTTTTCCTTGTGTGTGCATGTGCGTGTGTGCACGCGCGTGCCTGCCTGGATGTACGACGGGATACATCGCCACAATGAACTGTAGAAAAAAAAGAAAAGGAAGAAGGGAAAAGAAAAAAAGGAGAACCAGCAAAGAGGCCCTGTGCACACGCAGCGATGCCACCAGTAACGCGCAAATATATATATATATATGTAGATGTCGATATAGATAGATGTGTATGTGTATGCACGGAGGGACGGGAGAGATAATATCTCCATAGATGCTGCTTGACAGGAGACGATGCAACCTACTCAGTAGTGTGCAGATGAAGTGCCTCGTCACCCATGTCAGGAGCGATCAGTGCGTCCCCATGTGCGTATATGTGTACATATATATATATATATATATATGCATGCATGCGGGACACGAGTCTTTCATACACGTTGTGCGCTTAGCTTCTGTTGCATACGCATTACTTCTCTTTTCATGTTTGTGAAGGGAGGGAGGGCAGGAGAATGGCGAGATGAATGCCGAGTAGGGCACTACGCTCTCCATGGCAATCGTGCAGCGTACTTTGGAATGCCCACAAAGATAAAGAGAAGTTACGGCGCGCGCGCCCGCATCCTCCCACTCAGTCGATAGCCGACAGGCTGTCGTCATTGCGTGAGATGAGGAGAGGCACGTTTGAGCCCTTTACATCCGTACTCGAAAGTCGCGGCAGCCGCCTGAGAGAGCCTCCGTCAACACGAAAATGGCACTGCATGGGATGCGCTTGCAAGGGAAAAAGGAAACGAGAGACCCCTCTTTTCAATGCCCTCGATTCACACAAGAGAGACGCGCAGCCATGCCAGTCATCTCGACCATGACGCGCAAAAGGGTTTTAATAGGTGTTGCCTTTGACGTACAGGGACGAGGAGGAGGCGTCGTCGTCGGCGCGCTTGTACTTGCCAAGCTGCGCCATCGAGTTCATGCGCGCGCGGTGCAAGAAAGCGCGGCGTCCGGCAGCGACGCCGGAGTCCTTTCCACCCCACGCCTTCAACGCAGAAGATTGAAGCGCGCGCGCGTACGAGAAACTCAGGAAATACGGCCGTGGCAGCGGGCTGTTGTTAATCGCGTTCAGGTACTCGCTCGCCTGGACCTCGCTCAGCCCACCGGACAGGAACATCACGCCAGGTAGCATCGCCGGCATCGTGCGCGCAAGCGTCATCACCGTGTAGTGCGCCACCTGTGCCGGTGCCGCCGTCTGGCCGGACTCGGCGCCGGGAACCACCATGTTCGGCTTCAGCAGGCAACCCTCCCAAATAACGCCGTGGCGCTGCAGCGCCGCCACCACCTCGCGCCACACGTGCTCTGACACGCGCTGGCAGGTGTCGATATCGTGCTTGCCGTCGATCATCACTTCCGGTTCCACGATCGGCACAAGCCCGCTTATCTGCGACAGGATCGCGTAGCGCGCGAGCGTCTCCGCGTTGAAGCGCACTGCGGACTCCGACACCGTTCCGTTTTGGATCTTGTACACGTTGCGCCACTTGCAGAAGCGGCATCCCTTCTTGTAGTAGGCAGACGCGCGCTTCACGTAGCCGTCCAGGCCCTCCGTCATCTGTTCCCCTTCTGCGCCCTCGAGCAGCGGACACAGTCCCATGTCCGTCTTGATCCCAGGCACAACACCGCGCGCCGTCAGGTACTCTGGGAACGTCTGCCCGTTGCTCGCTTTCTGGCCAACCGTCTCTTCGTGCAGGATGACGCCGCTGATGTACTGCTCGAAGCCCTCCGCCTCCAGCATCAGCGCGCGGTACTGCCGGCGGTGCTCCTCCGTGTTGCTCAGCCCAATCGGCTCGAACCGCTTCGTGCACGAGCCGATCGACTCATCCGCCGCCAGGAGGCCCTTGCCCGGTGTCGTCAGCTTCTTGACCGTCGCAATCAGCTCCGACTCGTACGGCGTCTTGAGGCGGTTGCACGCCGGCAGCTGGCTCTGAAAGATCGTTACACGCGACATGGCGGATGTTTTGAATGGTCAAAGGGGTAGAGGATATGGGGTGTGTATAGTATGAGATAGTGGTGGATTGACTTCGAGCTTGAGAAACCTAGTTTACTGTGGAGTCGCGCGGGAGGCGCGCATTGTGTAGGACGTTGCCGTGGTGTGTGTTTGTGTGTGTGAGGGAAGGGGGTGAGGGGCGTGTCGGTGATGCAGTGAAGCGGAGAGTGGAAACGCACATAGAACGCAGAGGCGCAGAGCAGCCCATGTGCGGTGGGTGATAGGGCCGCTCGCGCTACAGTCCTCTGAGGTCGCGCGGAGCATACACACATTTACAGCGCGATACCTGGTTGGGGGAGGGACGCTCTTCTGGATGGCAAGCTGCGAAACGTAATGCTGCCGCCCATGGAGCTGGCAACGACTCAGCATCCATAGTGTTGATATCCGCGTCTGCTTTTCCGCCGCGCCTGCCACACCAACTGTCGCCGCTCGCTGTTGAAAGTCAACCACACAAGCAAACTTAGCGGCGGATAGTCAGTGGCACGTGGAGGCAGATTCGCGCCGTCCGAGAACTCGGACGAAAGAAACGCGAGACGGTACGGGCAAATACGGAGATGACGTCCTCGCTGAGAAAACCCCCAGCGACAACTCCTGCCATGGTGGATGCGTGGATGCGCATGCTTTGTGTAGGGATTTGGGCGGTGAAATGATGATCATAGAGGAAAGCAAAAAAAAAAGCAAAACGAAACGATCGGGGCGTTTTCACAACGTCGTATACGTGCCCAGTCAGTGCCGCGTACAAGACGGACGCGAGGGGGGGGGGTCGGGCCGCTCTCTACACGTGCGACGCAGGGAGCCCAAAGGTACTCGAAGCGCCGATCGTATGAGAGGCAAACGCCTTCAGCCTGCACAATGCGTCCCCACGCCGGTGCGGCACAAGGGCGTGCTTCTTCCATCTTACTCGTCGTCATCGCCGCCGCCGGCGTGGCGCTTGGCGGCCTTCGCGCGCACGCGCTTGACGCGGCCAGGTCGGCCGTTGCCGAACGGCGAAGCATCAGCGAAGGCGATGTGGCGCTCACTGCTCACGCGCACGATGAAGGACGGGATCGTCACAATCTGCTTGGCGACGGCGATGTGGCGCTGCTGAATCAGGACGCGGGCGTGGTGCACGGACTTGGCGAGACCGGCCTTGAAGACGATGGTCTGCAGGCGGCGCTCGAGAATGTCCGGCACCGTCAGCGACAGCACGTAATCCAGCTTGTCCTTCTCCTCGTCGAGGAAGCCATACTCGTGGCAGCGGCGCATGATGGCGGAACCCTCCAGCAGACGGCGGGGGTGGTTCTCCGGCAGCGTCAGCAGCAGACGGGCCGTGCGGCGCATCTTGGACAGCGTCATGTTCACACGCCAGATCTCACGCTTGCAGCGCAGACCGTACTGGCCGCACAGCTTCATCTCGCGGTCGAGGCGCTCCTTCTCGAACGGACGACGCGGCGCCTTCCACACGCGGTTGAAGTTGTTGTAGTTGCGCATGTTTGAATCTTATCTGACAAAAAACACTATCGGTTACAGGTGAGAAGATGAGGTGGAGGAGAGGGACGGAAACAGGGAGGGTCGATATATACACCCGCACGAGAAGACGAAGTTGAAGCAGAGAGAGAGAGAGTAGGTGAAGGTGGAGCACAAAAGGGCCGACTCAAGGCACCCTGTGCGCTCCATGGCCCTGTCGGCGCAAGGCAGTTGAGCGAGGGACAAGAAAGGGAGCCGCTATTCCGGTGTCATCGCCCTCTAGTCAGCAAAGTACGCAGGGTGTTTGTTTCTTTGTGATGGTTTGCTAACCAAGCCACCAACTCTGCCTGCTGGCTGCAAGAAGCAACAGCAGACTCCTGTGTCCCTTTTGGTCATGCTCCATAATTCGCATCATGGTGTATTTTACGTATCGCAGTAATTTCTGAAAGTGTCCTAGCCTGCGACACGCGAGTTGCACGTGTCTTGTGGACGTTAAACGTGACATAAGTAGGATGTTGGTGGGGGAACTTCTGAAGCTGGTAGATCTGCCTGGCGGATGTGTCTGTGTGTCTGTCTGTGTGTGTGTGTGCACAAAGCCTACCCGCGCCTGGAAAGATGCAAGCGCATCAGAGGACAGGCAATTGGCAAGGTCGGAAAGTAGTCGTTACTGTGTTTTCGGTTTTCTTTTTCTTCGTTTCCTTTCGCTGCTGACGTGCGCGCTCATCGTGGAGCAGCATACGGGACCACCACCACAGCAAACGAAACAAAAGATCGAAAAAGTTATGCCACACAGCGAGACCAAAGATGGAAAAACAAAGCACACACAAGTAAGCGGTGGCATGTGTGGTGTGGCACGAGGAGCGAACGTCGATGAGTGGCCGAATGGTCCAGACGCTCATCGAAGTAAGAAGACGCCGGCGGCACATGAAGCTGGAAGAAAAAAAGACGCTGTAGGAACGGGAGAGAAGGGAACCGAGCGCACACACAAGCACATCACACATATATATATATATCTCAACAATCTAGCGACAGCACGCACACACACACACCAACACACTCACCGCCGAGGTGCGGCGATGTCCTGCAGCGCAGCGTACGCATCCACACGCGCACACAAAGAGAGAAACCGACCTGAGGGGAGCCATCAGTAAGAAGCATGTAGAAGGATTAAGCAGCCAAGCTTACGCGCACAAATTCACCACCCTCGAAAGCAGGAAACAACCTATACACATGCGTATGCGTCCGCCCTCTTCCTCTCACGTAGGAGCGCACCGGCACCCATCAACAACAAAAAACTCTACATATGTATGTATAAAGAGAGCTGCTTTGAATCGTCTTTTGCGAGAGTCTGCGCATGTGCGTTGCGTCCCATGATATATATATATATATGTATGCGTGCGTATGAACCTCGACAGACAAGTCCGGCGTGTCATTCCACTCGAGCACAAGCCCGCCGGCCGGGCACACACACACACAAAAAAAAAAGAAGGCGCCTCATTACGGCGAGAGAGAAGCGCACCAGGTCGATGGTGAACGTGGGTTTTATGGGTGCTCTTGAGAGGCGCTTGAAGACGGATCGGAGGGCAGATATTCCGAAACGGTTTGCCACGAGAAGCCCCTCCTCCCTTTTTCACACAAAAACATTGGAAGAAAGGGACGTTGTCGGCATGCTGGATGCTCGTGTGCGGTAGCGCTGCGTCGGACGAGAGGAGAAGCTGCGACGCCGCCTCCGCGATTCGTTTTTGTCGACCAACGCGCCCAAACTTCACTTTCCGGCTACATGGCATACTCTTTCTGCAGCGCCTCCACCTCTGGATTGAGCCGCCACCGATTATGCAGCACCGCAAACTTCACCAAAGCTGAGAACATGGCACGATGCGGAGACGGAATACTGCCGTCGACGGCAGCACCAGTCGCAGCATCAGCACCAGTGCATACGTGCCGCATCCACGCCTCGAGCACATCCTTGCTCAGCCCCCTCAAAGTCACCAGCTCACGTACATACCGCCCCACTGCAGCACTGAACGGACGCTGAAAAAGGATGTGCTGCTCCACCTGATCACCGATCGAGTGCGCCGCTTTGGGGCCTTCATTCTCCTTGACTACGTCATCCGACTGGCTCGTTGTACTCGCCAGCATAGTCGAGGCGTCTAATGACGGCGGCCAACGGTTGCGGCACCACAACGTGAGCCGCGCTAGCATAGCGGCATTCTTCTCCAACACTACCGATAACGTCGCAGGATCACACAATGCAGCGGTAACGATGCCCTGCTCAGTTGACGAGAGATCTGTGAATCGCTGACGAAACAGCCGCGGCACCGCATCACCGGACGGCTGCAGTTGCGCCTCAGTGAACGCCGAGGACACGCATGCCTGAAAAAAGTCCGCAGTAGGCGACGCCGTTGCATCCAACAGAAGCTCGTGCCCGCGAGCCTGCAGCAGACCAGTCTTGCCTTCCGGCACCCCCGGGCAAAGTAGCAAGTGCAGCTCACCCTGTTGAATAGGTAGCGAGGGAAGCCGCACAGAGCCACTCAATCGCGCTACAGAAGCAAGACTCATCTCCACCGCCGGTTGCCCGTCGGACGGCCGGTGCAGGAGAAGAGCAGGAAAAGCCGAGACGCTGCGCCCGCAACTTACTGCGGTCGACTTCGCGCTCTTCAAGTACGCATCTACTCGCACACCGGCGCCGTCTGTGGCCGCCAGGAGTCGATCAAGAAGCCGGTCATACCACTGCCCAAGTGCGTCCTTCTCCTTGCCCCAGCTCCACCGTTCAACCGGCAGGGTTAAAAACGGCGTCGCGCCTTCGGCATCCTCGCCCAGCAGCTCACTAAAAACGTGAAACGGAGATGGCGGAGGCGACGGCAGAAGCGCAGCTCCCTGAAGCACCGCTTTAGTGCTTTCCATTGTCTTGGAGAATCTTTGTCGCCAGAGTGCAGACGCCGAGATCACGGACATGAGCAGCAGCTTCGCTGTCAGGAGTACCTCCGCAGAGAACTGCAGCACACCACCCTCACACGATGGGAGTCTTGCAGCTGCCGTCGACCGAGTCGCTGTTGCCGATGTGTGAGACTGCTCAAGCTGTCGGTACTGCACTTCGCGCAGCGCGTCGTTTATCAGGGACAGCAGCACAACGGCCAAAGACCTTCGAGACTCCAGGAGCACGTCAAGCACGTCGAGCGAAAGCGGCACCGCGCTCACAATCGGCAGCGGCATCATGTTTGCCGTCATGGAGGCGCTCGCGCTGCTGACTCCCAACCTCTCCCCATCAGTGGCACCCGCGTCAGTGGTGACGAGCTTGGCAGGTGTGAGTACTCCTAGCGACCCTTCCAGCGGTGCAGCCTGGAGGCCGCCAACTGTTGCATCGTCTACGCTGTTCGACGTTGACTCTGCATCGACCGCAATACCCCGACCCTCGGTCACGCTCATTTGGATGCGTTGCGCCGACGGAGTGCACCGGCCGCGCGGCAGGATGGGCGGCGTGGGCGAAATGGGCGGGCTGACCCTTGAAACAGAACTCGGGTGCTGAACCTCGCTCTCAGCGCGGTTGCTCGACTGCGTCTCCGAGACTGACCCCTCCGCTTCCCGCATCTCCAAAAGTGTGCGTGGAAGTGTTTCGGCGATGAAGCAATCCGGAAAGAGAAGCATAATCAAGGTGAAGAGGTCGCGAACCTGGCATTCGGAGCGATGCTGATAAGAGGTGCTTCGCGACTTGTCTACCGTGGAGGAGAGCGGCGCGAAGCTGAAGAAGCCGTCGGCAAGAAGCGACGCTGCTGTCCCGATAAACTTTGACGACGGCATCAGAAGCGTGATAATGCCCACCTCCTCGCGTGACGAACTGTCACCGCTTACGGGCGCATCCAGGGGAGTGATGCAGGGTGAGTCTCCAGTTTTCATCGCCACAGCAGGTGCATTCGCGTTGTGCGTTACAGTGAAGGGCACCACCACGCCTCCCACCATGGCGTCGCGAACCACTTGTTCTGCTGTCTGCTCCCGTTGGCTGGCGTAGGTCATGACTTGCAGCAGCGCGCGGTAATGCCGCAAGTTGGAGCTTCTCGCTACGGTGGGAGTAGCCGTAGGTGTGGAGGAGGAGCAGCGCATTCTGTGCCCTTCGCATGCGTGCTGCACTAGTGCTTGTTCTGTTTCGCATCAGCTACGCACATCGAAAAGAAAGGGAGTGTGTGTGGGAGAGAGATGAAGGTGGGCCCATGAAGATGAGGGGGCACCTTGTTGTGTGGCGGCAAGACAAGCACCTCTCTCCAAGAGCGCATATTCGCCGATAATGTCGGGCCGATGCGCACTGCTATTCATCCATGTGTACCTCAGTAGAAAGGACAGTGCAGTGGTATCACTACCGCCCTCCTTTGCCTGCTTTTTTTTGGTTCATTTTCTTGTGTGTGCCTGCATCTGTTAACGAGGGCCGACGAGACTGAGTAAAAGTCTTCACATGTACACACACACACACACACGCACACGCCTCCAAACAACAAACAAAAAGAAGAGCTCCTTCGAGGATGTCCGCAACGCGCTGTTGTTTGTGTCGCGTGACCCTTTGCACCCGTTACACCGCAGCACCGCGTACAAAACACCCCCACAGCGCCAAACACATGCGCGCGCACCTAGCAGCACGCTCAGATCACGCAACAGGCGCGCTCGGCTGTAGCCGCTTCGCCAGCTTTTGAAACACCGCATCGAGACGTGGGTCATTCACGTCAGTCACGTCGCGCAAGATTTCGTGCTCAAAAAAAATGGCCTCCTCCTCCATAATTTGCTGCAACGCGCCGCACTCTTTTCCGTAGTAGGGCAGCAGCGACAGGGAGTGGCGAGTCGGAAGCAGATCACGCACGCGCTCCCAACGGCGGCGGATCAGTGAGGCCAGTGTCATTTCACACCGGGCGCAGTCCTGCTGCAGCCTTCGGCGCAGCTCAGGAAACCGCTGGCACGCACCGAGGTAGAGCGGCCCCGGGTCCACCCACTCGGAGAACTCGGGCACTGACATTCCAGAATCATCTCCGCTTGCCGCGCATGGTGCGGTGCCGGCTGCCGGCCCCGCCACGGCCACCATCACCTGCAGGGAGTGCTCGGCACCGAAGCGAACGGCAAAGTCACAGAGAGAGGCGGCGATCGCCTCCGGCGGTAAATCAAGCGAGAGCCCTCGGCCCACCACCTTCGCCAGCTCATCCATGCTACTGTCATCCTGATGCCTAGTCTCAAAGACGGCATGGTTGCACAGCACGAGGGCATCCCCGGCTAGCATGCGCCACGTCTTGACCGTGGGCAGAGCGATCATCTTCTGCTCCACCGGCGAGCGGCGTCCATCCTTCTTCATGGACCAGTGGCCGAAACTCCTGGCGACGTTGTAGTACGGATTGCCGTCAATCATGTCCCCGACGGTCGAGTCCACTATGCCGCCTGCCTGCACGACACGCCGGTACTCCGAGGTGCGAAGCGGGCTGTGGTCGATGCTCAGCGGCACCGTTCGCTCTCGTGATGCGTCCAGTCGACTCTGCATACCGCCAGTCAGCGCGTTTCGGGCAACGCCGAAGGCACGTGAATTGCCCACACAACCGACAGCGACATCGAGACAAAACGGTGTGTGGGCCAGCAGCTCCCGTACTTCACGCTCGTCGGCCGCTTCTGCACACGCGAGTATTCGCTGCGGAGAAGGGGCTAGCCGCTGCTTGTGTTCCGTCAGCGCTTGCCGCTGCTGCTCCGCCAGCCAGGTTGGGGTCACGGTGGCCGAGAACCACACACCGCGACAACCACTTTCCTCCGGCGGCAGCGGCGATGGACGGGGATCCTCTGCGCCTGCATCTCTGCCTCTTTTTTCCTGTGCCGAGGAGAGGTACGGCGGGCGTCGACCAGCTTTACACGCACGGAAAAAAGCCGCGTCAGCACTGATGGCATACTGCTGAAGCTCCCATTCCGTCACGAGACTCCCCGACTCCGTGTGCATACCACGTCTCCGGGCCAAGGCAGCCATCATGATAGCAAGGAGGGGATCAGAAGGGTCTTCCTTGCGCAATATGCGTAGTTCCGTTGGCAACACAGTGTGCATGCTCAGTGCCTTGGCAAGGTAGCTGCTCACAAACGTAGATGCCTCTCGGCCCGTGTAGCTGTCTAGCAGACCACCTGCCACCATCTCCCCCAGGAAGGGCTCTTGGCACTGCGAAAGCGACCACGCGGCGGTGCCGTCGGTGGGGGTCGTCGCCGCGCGTTGGGCAGCGGCCGCTGCCGTCGACTGGTACAAACCCCTGTTCTTGCCATTGAAAACGCTGAAGGAGTCCATGTTGTATGAGCTGGCGAGGTTCATGACCTCGCACGTGCCGACATGAATGTAGGGCAACTTCAGTCGCTGCATCATTTTGTGCTGTAAAGGGAACGCATTCATGATACTCCTTTGTCCGGCAATGCCTTGCGCATCAGCACAGACGCGAAACGGCGCGAGCACCTTCGGCAGAGGAAGGGGTGCGCCACGGCAGCGTGACGCAGCAGCGGAGCCGCGCAGATGAGGCGCGAAACGTTAGTTGGCTTTGATAAAAAATGGAGACCATAGTCCGGGCCACGAGCTGGTCATGCCAACATCCGTGTGGTGAGCATGCGTGCATGTGTTTGTGTTTCAGAATGGGCAGGGAAGGAGAGAGTCAAAGATGTAGAAGGAGGAGCAACCGCAAATCACGTGGCAGTGGCGACACGGGCGACAGAAGAACGAGCAAGAGAGACACAATTCGTCTTCGGCGACGCTGGGGCGGGGCACAGAACGCGCTCAGCCGGAGTCGTATCCAGAAGCCAGAAAGCGAGAAGGCGCACGGCGTACACGACTTCCGCAGTATCCGCACACCAAAACCGCATGGCAAGCAACGCGCACAGTGTTCCCGCCTTCGGCGCCTAGCAGCACTGCATGTCAAGCAACGTGTAGAGCGAAGTCGCCTCCCTGTTAGAGCTTTACCGAGGCGAGAGATGCGGCAGGCATGCAAGTGCCAAACACCCATGGTTCTGCTGACGCGCGGTTCAAGGCGACCTGCACTTCGCGATAGCTTCTCGGGCAGCTGTACAACAACACAAGGGAGGAAAAAAGGTCAGGACATCGATGAATCGGCCCGTTTTGGGGCGCTCCGTAACACAGCCGCTAATATAAGTGAGCAGAGGCGTGAGCGATGAGGCAAACCAGAGTAACAGACAACACAGGTGCGTCCACGGGAGTCGTCATAACTGCGGAACGCAAAACCGCATAACACTGAAGCCGAGTGCATTTGCTTTCTCTCTTTCAGTGCACACATTTCGCCATACAGCATCCACTCAACGCCAGTCTACCCCGGTCGGTCAGAGGCTCCCATCAGCCCGGTGCGAAGCAGCGGCAGGCACGCGTTGCCGCAAGGCGCCGACTCAGTCACCCGAGCACGGCCTGTGCCCCAAACTCTTCTCACCAACTCCGCTCCCCCGGAGTGGCGCAGAGGCCCCCCACCCCCTCCCACCACCACCACCAGTGGAGACCGAGAGCCGGGTGTGAGGTGCGTTCGAGCTGCACGGACGCTCTGCCGCGTCATACGGGTGGCACAGGCGTGTCTCCCCGCCGACGCCGGCAGCGGCAAATCGCTCTGATGGCCCACCCCCACCTGACGCCGTAGGTGCTTGGCGTCCCCACACACACTGTGCGTGGGTGGCTGGGTCCTGGTGCCGCGACGCGGCGCCTCTCCCCCTCCCTCAACTGGCTATCAGAGCTCAGAAAAACGGCAACAGGAAAAATACAAAAAAAAAGCAGAAAGGCAGCTGTAGTTCCAGCGGAGACTCGTTAAGGTGCCTCGAAGAGTTCCAAGTCGCACTGCTGCCTCGCCTTTGGCGGAAAGGGAAAAGCGAAGAGAAGAAAAAAGATGTGTATACGGACCCAGCTGTGAACGTTACGCAGGGCTGTATGGATGTCGGTTGGTCAGCGCATCTGCTGCTCGAAACGGATGTCGGTTTAGCTGGAGGTGAGGCCGCATCTCCGATGCCACCAGGCGGCCGGTCCCTTTTGGCGCTCCCGAGGGAGCTACAGGGCAGGCGTTCAGGAAACACGGCCGTGGCGGGGCATTGGCGGACTGTAAGCCATCGATGGAATCAAGGGGAAAAGATGCTGGGCAGCGCAAGGAATGCTCCGCGTGGCACCGTTCATTGCAGCTTGACTCCCCAGCGACAGCACCGGTGGCCACCGTGGCGCTCCTCTAACCGGCGCTGTGCAGCTGTACTTGCTGTATCGGTCGGTAGTTGCTCATAAAGTTCTCGTGTTCATCCTCTGCCATCCTCATGCGCGCCCGCATCGAGTCGTGGAGCTGGCTCGCCTCCTCCTCCACAGACTTTCGCTGCTCGGTGACGCCGGCGCATTCACTGCGCTGCCGAGCTATCATGCGCTGCTGGCGACTCATAGCGAGGTAGGCCGAAACTTCATGTGCCAGAATCGTCTCAAAGCCGGAAGCTTGGTCTTCCACGAGCTCCGTACGCTCTTGCTCTTCCTCTACGAGACACCTCTCGACCGAAGTGTTCACGGCGCGGCGCGCCACTGGAGTGCACGGGAGAGTAGGTGCACCTGGGTTGTGCGGTGAGGCCTCTTGCGCCGTGCTGGCGTTGTCTGCCGCCGACATGGCTGACGGGTCGATGAGGGGGATTCCCTCTGACGAGTCCCTCGCCTCCACTGAGGAGTGCGCAAAGGTCACTGCTCTCAGTTTGGCCGGCTCCAAGGCACTCTGCGCCGCCACCGATCCAGTCTCCGGGAGCGACGCGCAGAGGGGTCGGGGCTCCGCTGCACCGACCTCGCCGAACAGTGGTACCTCGTTGGCCGCGGCGCAGGACGACGAGGACGCGTAGAAGTGCTGCGAGTTGCTCATCAAGTGCTGGACAGACGTGCGCAGGAACGATATACTCTGCACGGAGGCAGAAAAGGGGGACGAGATAGACATAAACGACGTCACTCTTGTATACTGCAGGTTGAGATGAATTGTGTTCACCAAAGGCGTGGAGGGGCAACTGCGCGGCTCCGTGTACGCTGATGGGGCGCGCGGCAAGTCATCGGGTACCTCCTCGCCCAGCACCACGGCGACCATGGAACTGGCGTCGTCCACGGCGGGCCGCGCGTCCAATGTTTCAGGTGTTCCGCCAAGCAGACCTTGAGGGCTCCACGTGGCAGAGAACTCGCGCGTCGGAGCCGCCACGTGCGATGTATCGCACTTCGTGGCAAAGCTGGCGGTCGTCGGTGGAACACCTCCGGGAAGCAACGTTTCCTGACCTCCGGCCGGCGCCTTGACGCACACCTTGACATTTTCGGCGCCTCGAACGCTGCTGCCATGCTTGCCGGTTACGCTAGAGACGGAGAAGTGCTGCCGCTCGCCTTGGGTTGTATATCTCTGCCAGAGTGGAGCCGCTGCATCGTCATAATCTGCACTCCATGACTTGGTGGTAGTGTCACCCTTGTCTGCGAGAAAGTTTTGTGCCAGAGAGAGGTTATTCTGGATGCAGCTAGCCGTGTTCGGAACTGTCGCCGACGAGAGAGACTCCAAGGCTGAGTTGAGCTCTGCAGTGCCCATGGTGGAGCTGTCAAGTTGCAAAGGGGAGCCGAGCATGCCGTCTTCGCTGTCAACGTCATTTGTCTCGCGTGTTGCATGTGCCGCTGTTTCGGCCCCCAACGGCCTCGTGGTTGCGCGATCTGTCGAGGACTCCATCTGCGTATATATATATATATGTATTTATGTATGTGTGTCGGCGTTAGCCTGCGTTCCTTCTTACAGACAGCTGGAGCAGAGTCAATGGTTGCAGTTGGGTGCCTGTTATTCGCGACCCATGCACGTAGATGCCTAGTTCCAATACAGCGTTCCAGGAGCAGGTACGTTACCGTCCGCTGCACGAACAGTGGTGCGGTGGGTTGCACTTGTTGCAGGGTGTAGAGACAACAGCGAGGAAGACGGTGCACGCAAAGGGGGAGAGCTAGAGAGGTTGAGGTGTCCACAGTTGGAAAAAGGTGCGTCGCGGGTGCACCGCTACAGCCGCAATGGATGAGAAAGCCGCGAGTTGCTACACCTTGCTTCAGCTCCGAAGTGAGCATTCCAAACACGCCACTGCTCTTCTTCTTCCACCTCTTTTGTCCGCACTGCCGCAGAGCTCTGAAAAGCCTTCAACAGGAAAGTGTAAAGCACACACCCTACAATAAGCAGTGCAGCAATCAAACGGCACTACCAAAACAAAAAGCTACTAGGATAAACAGACCTGTACAAGATAATCCTACCAAGTACCGGCACGCATGCTATAGTACCTCTGCACCGGCTTTTGCGGCAGGTAGCAGTCCAAAACGGAGCCGAGGAACGCAACGGCAACCCCGTCGTAGTACGTTGGCGCGCGGTGAATAAGAGCGACCTTTTCGCTGTCTAGCTTACTAATGTGGGCGTGAAGTAGGTCATTCACCGTCGATGTCGATGCAGACGCCCTAGGGGCAGGCGACTGAGTGGGTTGGCCTTCACTGCGATCCTCTCTGAGCGTGGTGAATGCATCGTGTGCGCCTGCGCCGCAGCCGGTTGCATTATGAAAAACTGTCGACAGAAAAGCCGCCGCGTATGAGTCCGTTTCACTCAGTTCGCTGATCATATCAAACTGCACGTCGTCAATGAAAAACTCGCGGCAGCGCTGGTTTGCCAGGTAGCACTTGATGCACTTCATCGCAGACGTGGTGGCGAGCGCAATGCACCCCGTGGTGAGCATCGGTTGAGTGCGCAAGCCGCGCAGAAGAGTCCAAGTAGAGAAGTGACGGTTGCGCTGGCCCTGCCTGAGACCGGCGAGGAAGTCGGCCTCCCGCTGGTCCTCCTTTAACAGCCGAAACGTGTACCAGCAGAGGGTCGCAGAGAACAGGGAGCCGACGCAGGCACCGGCGCGCGCGCCGTGGAAGTAGTCGGGGCCAAATGCACAGACGACATCGTCCTCCGCTGCTTGCTGCAGATACTGTTTCATCGCCGATGACGAGGATATCGCGGTGCGAGGTGACGAGGTCGCCATGGCTCTACGCTCGCCCGCCCTAGGCACCAAGAACCGAGAAAGGGAAGCAAGTACACTTCCTACGCAGGGACGTCTGCAAAGAGGGCGGAGGGAGGGGAGCAGCCGGCCGCAGCAGAGGTATGCGTCATGGGAAGCGGGACTCACACAGCGCAGAAACAAGACAGACGCGCATGTGTGCACACCACGCCGGAAAGATCTGCACGCACTCCAGAACTTTCGAGGAGGTGGGGTAAGGTCGGGTCGTTAAGAAGGTAGTGGCGATGCACAGAAAAGGCTCAGCGCGCTGCTGCTGTACAGCAGCGCACCGCCTAAGCAGCGTACTCCGTCTTACCCACTCGTGACAGCAAAAAAATAACTCACAACAGTCTCTAACGCGAGTTGCTTCTCGCACTCCGTCTGCTGTCTTTTCCATCCTCAACAGCCGCCCCTTTTTATTTTTGTTTTCGCTTCGCTGGTGATGCTGAGTTTTAGTGTTTTTTTTTTGCGGTTGTTGTCTCTCTCGTCCGATAAAGCAAAAATGTACCCGAACCGGAAAAAAAAAATACAGCAAGAAAAGAGAAGAAAGGAAAGAGCGAGAGGCGTTACAGAAACGATTACCATAGGCGGAAGGGATCAGCAGTAAACGAAGCGTATGAGCGGCCTTACAAAAAAAAAACATAGCAAAGTAATAATGATAAAGACGATATCAGAAGGGCTGCTCGCTTGCCAACGTCGAAGCGCCTCTGCGCACCATCTCACGATTCGCTTTTCTGCGCTGTTTCCCGGGACCACAACTCGAGATAGCGGTCCTCGTGCTCTTCGAAGCTGTGCAGTGAGTGAAACACGACCACAAGTCGGCGGTAGCCCATTGGTCGCAAAAGATCCGCCTCGAGCAAGATGGCCGTATTCTGGAAGAGGATGATGGCGTCTGGCAAAGCAGGGGCTTCGCCTTTCGGCATTACGCGGAGCATCTCTCGCCACCACGCATCCTTCGACAGCTTGCCAACACTCTCCTTACCCCCGTCCTCGACGTCAAGCCTCGAAGCGACGCGTAGGTAGCGCCACAACGCGTAGGCTTTCGGCTGCTCCGTAAATAGGCGGTCCTGCGTCACCACTGGTACCCCCGAGACGGCATCTAACCTCATCCGGCAGTCTACCCACTCTAGTCGATCTACCTTGCCGTGCAGCTGCGCAAATCCAGGCGTCCTGTAGCAGTGCGCGAGCGTTTCCAGGTGACCAAAGTGTCGGTCGGCGCCACGAATTTCGCGGAACAGCGTCGGGGCGCCGCGGCGGTAGCCGTACAGGAGCGCAATCGTGAAGACCGCACTCGCAGCCCAGGAGAGCGTGAAGAGGCGCCGCACCATGTCAGCAGACGGCACGGCAAGGCACCAAGACCGTCGTCGCACTCTACTCGATTGCTTCAGCGCCGACAGAGAACTGGTGCAGAGGAAGACGACGACCACACTGGATATCAGGAGGAGCAGCGGGAGCAGAAAGTAGACGAACCGCATCTCCTTATGCTCAAGACTGCTGTAAATCATCAGTGTCGGCGCACCTACAAAAGCCCACCGCTTTATTTCTTGCCGCAGTGTCCGCGAAGAAGAGCCGGAAAATAGCGTGCTCTGCGCATGCGGTGCCGAGCCGCTCATGTGGTGCTTCTCCGCCTCCTGCATCCAGCACCAGCACACAGGCATCCACACAAGAAAAAAGACGAATGGGGCGGCCATGGCCGGCAGCGTGACGAAGTACCAATACGGCGCATGAACCCCATAGTATTTGCTCACACCCAGCAAATAGTTAAACTTCAGAAAGTTATACGGGGTGAAGACGAGACGATGGTAAAAAATATAGTCGACGAAGCAGACCCCGGCACTGATGCCGACCACCATGCCGACTGTGGTGAAAGCAATAAGAAGACAACGCGCGACGCCCATCTCGCCACATAAGCGCCATGCGTGCACGATAAAAACCGGCAGCGCCGCAAACGCCGCCGTTACGCGCATTGCGCACGCCACACCGGCCCAAAGCAGAAACAACGGGTAGCTTGTCTGGTAGAGAGACAGCAGGAAGAAGAGAGACTCCGGCACGTTGGAGTAGCTGCGCACTCCTGTGTTGATGAGGAACCACTCCACCACCACCATGGCCAGCGTTGTTGACGCAATGGTCGGTGTGCGGCATTTCGCACCGGTGGATTCACTGACGGTGGAGGAGAGAGGGGCGGAGAACGCGTGGCGGCCTGACCTCCTCGAGTTCAGGCAGCGCCGAAGGTCGTCGAGGCGCTGTGCGAGGGCGAGCATGGTGCAGTCATGCGCAAAGAAGATGAAAGCCTGCACACACCGACTGGAGGCCCACACTGTCAACGCGGTGTCCGTCCCTGTGCACTTGAGCACGAGCAGCGGAGCTGCGAAAATTGCCGGAAAGACATAGGAGCGAATGGCCTCGTCCCACTCCCACGTGAGCTGCCCACGGCCAAACACCATTTTGTATGCGACCTCCTCACTCTGCCACCATTCATCGGGCGACTCCGCCGTCTGCAACGTCAGACAGAGAGTCACGCGATACAGCAGCAACAGCAGCAGTAGCCACCTCGACTGCAACGGGCGCGGCCACCGACTAAACGCTCCCAGCACGTCCATCGGAAAGAGTCAGCAGCTACAATCCACGTTTTAGTGACGGGTCGTTCCCTGTCAGCGTTCTGGGTTTGCAGCGGGCGAGTATGGACGGGGCGAACGCGTCTCTGAGAGTGGCCGTGTGCACGCGAGAATGCGCACGCCAACTGTCAGGACGTACGTGCAGTGTACCACTCCTTTTTTGTTCGTTTTGGTTTTAGTTTAATTTCTTGAAACTGTAACCTCGCTTGTCTTGCGTCAGTTCGATGCCGTTCTATTCGGAGTGTGTAGAAGGGGTGATGCCGGCGTCGAACGCACGTGAGCGAGGTGCGCGCGGTCTTTAAGCGCTCACAGCGGTGTATTTCTGCCCGAAGCACTTTCGCTCTTGTACAGAAAGGTGCTCCGTCTATCAGAGTCAGAGGTAGGGAGCAGCAGCAGTGCATGAGGGAGATGAAGCAACGGGAGAAAATACGGCGACAACGTGGAGAGCATGCCCCTGGCCCAGCTCATGTGAGAAGTCAGCAGGACTCGGTGCGTGACAAGCTTGCTCGGTTACCTGGTCAAGTGCGATCTTGTCGCCGTCCTTGTGTGTATGTGCCTGTGTTTCTGGGTGACTTCACAGTTACTGTTTGGTTCGACTTAGCGAACTCGAGATTCTTTTTTCAGCATCAGAGCGTCACCATCATAGCAGGCTCATGAGAGACGGCAAAGTAGCTTGCCCGCTGTATCCGGTCACCGTGCCATGCCACTATTCATCCTCTCCTTTTCTTTTCGTCCTTTCGGCATGGCGCTTGGAATCTTTATCCGTTGGCTTGCGACCCAAGCCACGTACATGCGTGCACATCGGCGTACACGCCTGCAGATTCTTCCTACCTGCTCAAACGGAGGTAGTCGGCCCCAAGCCGTTGCACCCCTTCCCGACTCGCGGGGGAAACGAAAATAAAGAAAGCGTTGGCACGCGCACGAGCAAAGAGCGGGGGGGGGGAGGGCAGCCGGCGGGCTCGCAACGGAGCAGGGATTGTCGAGGGGAAAGGACAGTAGAGGCTATATGAAGAGCAAGGTCAATCTTGAAAAAAAAAAACACTCAAAGGACTAATAACGGAAAGCCTACCTACTGCGAGAAACTAAATGGACTACAACAGACGGCAGAACCAGGAAAGGAAAAGCAGGGTGAGCTCGTGTGCGAGTTTACGGGGAACTGCTCACCAAACAAGTAGACCCACACACACACACACACACCTATGCGCACACGGCATGTATCACACAAGGAGTGCACCAGCGCGCGGAAGCAGCAAGAAGAGAAGCTGTATGATACAAAAACGAGTTCCGTCCGCGCATGATGGATGCGTGACCAAAACAGTCACCGTCGTCATCGCTCGCAGAGCATCGGTGCTGATGTAGCGCGGATGTTCCTGCGGTGATGCCGATCCACAGCGACTTTGTTCCTCACGTTTTCCTTGTCAATGCGGATGGACGCGGCACACATCGAAGGCGCCGCTGCCATCCTCCACGCCACGGCGCGTCAAGCTCTTCGCCTTCCAGATGCGCTGGTAGTGATACGCCATATCGTGCCCGTACCCCTGCGGATCGCTGTACACGGCCATCATATCATTCGCCCACCGCTGAAACTCCGGCACGTACTCGTAGCTGCAGTGCTGGGTGAGGTGGCTAAGCTCCTCCTTGCGGTTGCGCGGATTGGGGTGGAGCGTCTTTTTCATGCTTTCCGCTCGCTCCGCCTTGGACTCGTCGACAGTGCGGTTGGTGTAGTGCTTGGTGATACGGTTTTCCACGATGCCCTTGGCGGCAATAATGGTACGCACAGGCGTGAGTGCCGCCGCGGGTTGCGCACAGCGCACGAATGCATGGCAAGTGACACGACGCATTCTGCGGCGCGGAATGTCTGCTAGTAAGGGGAGGTGGAGGGGAACAAAATAAAATGAGAGAGAGAGAGAGCTACAGAAGCTACGGCGAAAGATAGCTTGAGCAACGAGCCTTTTTTTTCCTGCGAATGCAGCGACGTTGATAATCGAGGAGAAAAAAAAGGAAGAGGGGGCACTACTTCCCTTCGCACTGCCTATGATGAACGAATTCAGGTCAGACATGACGGCAGTGCAGCAGCCGAGAGCAAGTCGTCCAAAGGAGCAGAGAGAAAGAAGGGAAGGAGGGGGTTGCAGGCAGAACGAGAAGGCAAGGTGTCAGTGCCGATCATGGCAGCAAAGGATGCGCAGTCGATACGTGAAGGGGTTTGAGGTTACTTGCACACTCTCCAATCACTACGGTGATCCGTAGACGTCTCTCCTTGCACACATACCTCACCCGCCTTGGTGCCGTAAGAAAGAATGCTATGCAGAGGCTCAAGCAAGCGCCATCCGAACGTTATGAAAGTGTCTTGAGCACCAAAAAGAAAACAAGCCTTGTGCATTTTTTTATGTGGACAGAAGGTTTTCACCGATTTGGGGGCGGGGGAGAGGGAGAGGCGAGCAGTCGAGGTGAGCGGCTTACTCGACCCTCGCATGGGCAGGCTCCACAGGCCCAACGGCACCTAGCTTTCTGCTTTTTGACAGCATGGACCATCTCCACGCACACGAGCCCCCCCCGTCCCCTGTCGCTCTCAGATATGGTGCGCAGCATTTTCTTTCGGCGCGACAAACCCGCGGTAGCCTCATGTTTCCACAGTAAACCGCGCCTCCCCACACACGCAAGCACACCGTCCTCGTGCCTCTGTTGCTCGTATTCGGATGTGCTCCTTTGGTGCCCCTTTTGATGGGGTGAACACTTCCCGCACATTTTCTGTTGTTTCTCCGCTTCTGTGAGCCGCCAAAGATCCCGGTCGTTCCTGTGAAGAGGTCCGCCCAACGATGCCAACAAAGGACATTCACCTCGAATCACTGACGATCTCTTCTTGGTTGCGTGCAGCGTCATCGCGCGAAAACAGAGAACCGCCGGCTCACATCACGCAGCAGCGAATGCACGGGCTGCGCGCGTTCTCGTGCGTTGCGCGAGGAAGCCAATTTCGACGATGTATGGGCATGTTCGACGAAGAGTGCTTCGCGGCGGCGGTAGGGGAGAGGTGGTCTCGAGCAGCCAGCATCACCCACTTGAACCCGTGTCGCTATCGGCTGCTCTTGTCGGGTCCGCCGCCGTGCGGGGAACGTGATCGAGCAAGAGCAACCCTCTGCAAAGGGCAGACTGCACCCCGGTGGCGTTCACGATGCGATCGCCTGTGGCGGGATCGCGGGCGTAAAGGCCTAAGCCAGTATCAGGGTGAAGGGCAACGTCCATCAGCAAGACCCAGCGGCGGTCCAGAAACGATATAGCACCGGGCGGCGGCGCGGCGGCGCCGTCACCGTCGTTTTTTTCACGCTCCCAGTATCGCTCGGAGGATTGTGCCGTTTCGAAGGTCATCGACGACATGTTGTCCCTTTGAACCCACACGAAGGTAGAGCAGGCCGCTAGCTCTGCAACGTGTTCGCACTCATTCAGCTCCTTATAGATGTCACGGATGACTTCAGCACGACCGCGGGAAACGTTCAGCAACGGCATCACCGTGCCCAGGCCAGAGGTCCGGAGGGGTGTAGAGGCGATGTTCGTCGACGCCTGCTGTGTCCTCGCATTTGCAAGAATTGGCGAGAGTGCAAGGTTCTTCATTGGAACACCTGGTGTACCATCGGCTCGAAAGGTACCGTAGGCCAGTCCTTGCGGATGCGACAGTACCACTAGCACCGTCGGCAACGTTGACGCAGTGCCGCCGCCGCCTGCTTTGTGTATTGTCGACGCTGCCTCAATGGAACGCGTGTAGTCGGCGACGGCCACACCCAGAGAGTTGCTGCCGTTCGTGATGGTGGAAGGGTGCGGCATGCAAAAGACGGGGAGGTAAACCCCCTTCACCCTTTGCTGGGCATCCAGCACCAGTACTCGAGACCCGCCGCCGCCGGAGACAGACTGACGCAGCAGTCGGTCACGGGGCAACAGCACGGTGGAGAACGTCTCATAAATGTTCTGGGGAGTAAGGTTGTACTTCTTTTTGGTCTGAAAGTGCTTCATGTTGAAGAACGCTACCGCCGTCCGGGCGAAGGTCGCTCGCGAGCCGCACAGCATTGCTGACCGTCGCCAAACTCGTCGCAAGCGTTTTCTATATTGGCGGGCGGCACAGTCGAGGAGAGAGAGGTGAGGTAGCTGAGGCGAGCGCCAACGCGTGAAAGGGATCCTCGGCACGTGCGTGCGAGAGGTTGTGAAGAGAGGCAGTGAAAGGAAAACGTGTGCCCCTCGAAATGCACGTGTGTTCGTCTATTTGTGCGTCTGTGCTGATGTGCACAGGGAAAGTCTATACGCCGTCGATAGGCAACTGAGAAATGTTTTTAAACGGTGCGCAGGGGCGACAGGAACTGTAGCGAGAACACAGACTCGAACGCACTGGAGACGCGCGCAGTCGAAGAAAAGTGAAGCTGCTGACCGCTACAGTAAAAAAAAAGGCACAGTAGAGGATAAAAGGACAGTCGACAGAAAAGACGGCTCAAAAGACAGAGGGAGCTGCCATGGTCGAGTAGACCGCTGTTGGTGCGCCTTGGATGATGGATCTTGGGGGAGGAGGCAGGCTGAGCTGAGCTGGGCTTGGGGAATGGAAAAGGATTCACTGCCGCGGACGCAGATGAGAATTGGACTTGCGCTTCTCGTACCACCCACATCCTTCAAAAGGCGTGCCTGTATGCCTACAAGCCCTTCTCCCCTGCCACGTTCCACTTTTTTCTTGTGCTTTTCTTTCCTTCTGTTGCTTTGCCCACGTCTCCGTGACTCGCAGACGTCCACACACGCACGCACATGAACAAACAACAACAAAAAAACACCGTCGCTTTGCACGTCTGGCAAGGTCAAATGGTTTTCTGTTTCGTTCGTTCTGGTTTTCCGCGCTCCTTCTCATCGTCGAGCGCCCGGGGTGGTGCTCTCGTGCGCCCGTGACTTGCGCATGAGTGCTTTAACGCACCAACAAAGAGAGAGAGAGAGAGGGAGGGAGGGAGATCAACTTTCTTTGCCGTCACAAAAACAACACAGAGAGAAAACGTAGCGCTGAGGATGAGGGTGGCAAGGGCGCAACAACAGCACTCCAACAAGCTTACGAAGCCGCGGAAGTGGCGTGAGACAGAGAAAAGCACCTGAGGACAGGCGGCGAAGGAGCACACCCTTGTGGGGATGGACATGCAAAGCGAGAGGAAAAGAGACGCAATGGTGAGCAGCTCTCGCACTCTTGTCACACGCTACTTTTCACATATGTGTAAACCGCGGTCTTGGCTTGAGAAGACAGATTGTGTGACGACTGTGTGCATGACGGTCTCGCCGCCCCTCTTTTCGACTCACCATCAGCATACGCAACTAATGCCTTTTTCGTCCACCTTCCTCTGTTCTGCTTCCCCACACCCATTTTTCTTTTTGCCACGCCTCTTAGATACTTTCCTTTTGAGAGATAGGGTTATCTTGATGTGCAGTCAAAATTTACGGCTTACGCGTGCTGCTCTTATTGGCGCACTTAGGCCAGTAGCCGTGTCTCGAAGGACTTACGAACAAGCACGTGTCGAATGGACCCAACAGTGAGACCGCAGTAGATGAGGAAGATAGCGGCCAAGACAAAAAACGGCGCCAGCGTCGTGTGCGGTGGGTCGCCGTCCGCCTCAAATGGCAACGGGACGTTCATGGCGTAGAGCGTCTGCACAATCACGATTGGCTGCATGATGTTTGTCATTTGCGCGAGGAGGAGGACCATGCGAAGAGCACGGTTACCGCGGCGCAGCAGCACCCACTGAATGGCGACATTGTTATGCCAGTTCGAGAGGGCGACCGTGTCGCGGCAATCCGCAATGTCTCGCTGGAAGTGCCGCAAGTGCGCCTGGGCGTTCTCCAGTTCACGGCGAATGGTAGGATCAGCCACAAAGAACCTGTCTGCAAACATGGGCTGCAGCAGAGATGCGAAGAGCACCTCACGCCGTGCTGTCTCGGTACCGCACTCGCCAAAGCAGCGCCGAACGGCAGTGATGTGCTTCAAGACGGCATCCTGGTCCCTCTTTCGTTCCCTGACGTCGAAGACACAATCACCAAGAGCGTCGACCGCCTTGGCGAGGGTGATGCTGTCGAGGTGATGCCCCACCACAATTTGCAGGAGAACACTCATCGCGAACGGCGCAGTGAAGCGACGCTGCATTGTTGGCGACAGGGCGGCGGCGTAGCGCAGATGTGAGGTAGTCACCTCTGATGGTGCACAGTGTAGCTGCACCATGCGCAGCATGTCGTCCATCTCCGCAAACGGCTTTTCGTGTATGGTGAACATCCAATCCGCGAAGACGATGACAGCCACAGCGACAGGCTCCGGCACGGAGGAGCGCGGCGCGCCCATACGCACCGCCTCGAAGCGCATCTCCATCACACTTCGCGTGGCCGAGAGGGTCCCCTGCGACGAAACGTGAGCAGCACTACGCTTTTGCGTCTTTCCCGACTTCGCCGTTCGTTTTTTCTTGTCCGTGCTCGAGAAGCCGAAATTGCCGCCGCCCAGTCCATGCAGGAACCTCTTTTCGTCCGACGCGGTGGTGGCAGTCGTGGCGCCTGCGCAGTTCACATCATTTTCCACCACAGGCGTGCACATCAAGTTGAGGAAAACATAGTCGGACATGGTGCTGGAAACGTCGCTAGTGGTCAGCAGGCTAATGTCGATCGAATCGACCGTGGACAGGTACAAGCAGCTGTCCTTGGTTTCCTGCGAAATCGGCAAGCGATTCAGGAGTTGGGCGACTCGCTCCGCACTGCGCGGGTTCGAGCGGTCAATCTGGATGTCCAGCCACTTCGTCAGTGGCAGGATGGATGTGGTGCCGCCGGTAACACTGTTGCTGCTGTGCTGGTGCGGCTGAGGTTGTCCGCCATGCGGCAACCCTGCGTCAGTCGAAGGGTCGCTCATCCAGCTCCTGCCTGTCGGCAGCTGAAGGTTGTGCTGCTCTAGGTAGCTGAGAAGGTCCCCTGCTCCGTGGAAGAGTCGCGCGTACGGTGCAGTGTCCTCTGCGGCCTGGCACATGAACCACCAGTGCTCCGCGCTGTCCTCGATGCGCACTAGGTTCGACGCAGGGGCCGACCCGCCTCTCGGGGGCGCTGAGGTGTGTGCACCAGGGATCTTGCAGCACTCCGAGTCGTCCACTGTACTCCGATCGTTTTCCTCGATGCGCAGGTGCAAGTACGACCCGACAGCCTCAGGCTCTGCCTCCGTCATCCCTGGAGCGAAGCTGCGGTTCTTTAAGAAGGAGTTCACACGGCATCGGCTCTCTTTGCCAGGAGCGAGGCCGCTGAAGTCGATCACATCCGTTCCGTCGGAATGCACGTAGAGGTGGCTCAGAAGGGTGTAGTCGAACGGAGAGGGGTCAATCACCTCCTCGACGGTGGCATGGCGACGGTGGGTCTTCATCGCGCTCTTGCAGTGCCCGCGTTACCATTTAGATAGTACAAGGGAAGGAGTAGCTAGCAAAAGGGAGAACGCGCACGCGAAGAATACAAAGAAAAAAAGAAAATGAGACAGAGACGAACAAAGAAAGGGCAGAAAGTGTGAGGCAAAACGACAGAGTGACGATGCAGACACACACAACACACAAAAGGGCGCCCGTGCTTGAGTGCTTCTGAGTCTGTCTTTTTTGTACAGCTGCCAAAAGCAAGCAGGATCGGTGGATAGATGCGGAGAAAGATCCCCCCTCCAGCACCAACACCACCGCCAAACAAAAAGAAAACGGGGGTGAAGCGGCACGCAAAGCACGCGGAGGATGAAGAACCACCAGCAAGGAGACAAGAAAAAGAGGTAGGTGTGGAAGAGCACTGGAGCGCTAATGATGTGCTTGCGCACGGATATCTGCGTGAGAGCACGCGCGAGAGGGCCGGCCCCTACGACGGCCACGAAAAAGAGCGATTCGCGAAACGAGAGATTCCGTTCTGAGAAGTCTCATCAACCACCACAGCGGCCCAGCCGGTTGGCTGCTTCGGTACTAGGACCACTATCCCCTCAAGGCACCTACCTCCTCTACGGTCGCCAGCGCACAGCGAAGGCATCGATTGTTTTTCTGTTTGCTTTCACCGCGTCCATTCTTTTTAACATGACCTAAGCTCCACTCTACCGCGGACGGCCAGAGGCTCCCATCAGCCCGGTGCGAAGCAGCGGCAGGCACGCGTTGCCGCAAGGCGCCGACTCAGTCACCCGTGCACGGCCTGTGCCCCAAACTCTTCTCACCAACTCCGCTCCCCCGGAGTGGCGCAGAGGCCCCCCCCCCACCCCCTCCCACCACCACCACCACCAGTGGAGACCGAGAGCCGGGTGTGAGGTGCGTTCGAGCTGCACGGACGCTCTGCCGCGTCATACGGGTGGCACAGGCGTGTCTCCCCGCCGACGCCGGCAGCGGCAAATCGCTCTGATGGCCCACCCCCACCTGACGCCGTAGGTGCTTGGCGTCCCCACACACACTGTGCGTGGGTGGCTGGGTCCTGGTGCCGCGACGCGGCGCCCCTCCCCCTCCTCAACTGGCTATCAGAGCTCAGAAAGACAACAGCAAGCACACACAAACATAATTTGAAGGGGAGAATGCAGAGGAGGGGCAGCTGCAGAGACTTAGAGACCCCGATAAAGGAGAGAGGTTTCTTCTTATCTCACCCACCTTTCTCAGTTAGAGCCGTAGGCACAGCATATTGTGGGTGCTGTAGTAGCAAAGCCAGACTGGAATCGAGTCCTGCAGCGGTAAACAGCATCGATACACAGAGGCACGGGAGGTAGAGATGGGACAAGACAGAGCAAAAACAAAGGGAGGGACTTGATACAGCAAAATGGCTTAGCAAATGGATGCCCACAGTCAGTGGAGCAGGTGTGTGTGTGTGTGTGTGTACAGGGCGTGCGGCGATGGCAAACGGACACACATACACACACTCAAGCGCACATAAAGCGTGTGAAAGAACACGAAAAAGCAAAAAGCAGCGATGTCGGACGGAGGCCAAAGAAAAGACTGGAATGAGCACAAAACATCAAAAAGGAGAAGCGCACTGCCCTGACGAACGGGACATATATATATATATGTATACATGTAGCTCGACGCGGCTGTGCGGCGGCTCCTTTTGTGCTCACCCCTGCTGTTCTTCAAGAAGATAGAACGGCATCACGAGGCCTACATGGGGTGGAGGTGCACCATCTACTCCATAATGATGGCAGCGGCGTAGCTCACTGATGAGTCGTCTGCGTCCTTGCACTTGTTCGACTGCGAGTAGTGCACAAACTTCACTCGCGCCTTGTTCATTTCGTCTGCCCAGCGCTGCATCCCAATACTAATCGGCGCGCGTCCGCAAATTGTGTTCTTGGTCATCTGCAGGTAGGCATACCACCTCTCCAAGTCGCGCTTCTCCAGCAGCTCCATGGCGGCGTGGTCCATGGCGATGATGGAGTCGCCGATATTCGGATACTCGGAGCGCTTGTAGTGGTATGTGTAGGAGAAGCGCTCACCCCAGTGGCAGAAATCAGAGCTGAAGATGAAGAAATTGCGAGCATCGTCCATGTAGGGCTTGAGCACGTCGCAAATGGCCTTTTCGTCCTGCCTGTCGGTCCAGCCAACGATGATGGGCACGATTGCGACGCGCCCCGCTGCCGGCTGCGCCGGCGCACCGGTCGTCGTTGGTGGGTAGTGAAGAATGTGGGAGAGGTAAGGAGTCTCCATCTCGATCGAGTGCTCGGCCTCGTCCGTGCGGCGAGACGCCGTGGCCGCCCCTACCCCTGCCTTGCGCAAATCAGTTATCACACGATCCACTACGGCCGTGTCCACCCTCAACCGCCCAAACGGCGTCTCGTACGCGCTGGCGGCGGAGAGCTCGCACCCTTCAAAGCCTTTTGTATGCGACGGCCCAAGGATAAAGATGCGCTCCAGCTCGCTGCCTTTGGACCCTTTTGCGTAGAGGTAATCACGAAAAACCGCGAAGGCCTCGGCGGCGGTGCGGCCGGAATAGCTCATGCCGGCGTGCGGAGCAATCAAGCCCGTCATGCGAGCGCACTCGTGCCCCTCCTCGTCGTAGCAGTGCGTGGCCTCGCTGAAGTAGTCGTCGATGGTCACCTTTAGACGCTCTGGGATCGCCTCGTACCAGCCGCGGCCGTGCGGCGCCGCGTGTGTGGCGGGGCGCACAAAGCGCATTCGCGTCGCGGAGGGCTGCACAGTGTTCTGGAAAAGACGACCTGAACTGTGGCGTGCGGTGGCGGACGTGTTGTGGGACGGAATGGGATGCTTGGTGCAGGTGCGCTGCTGTTTGTGCGGCTTCATCTACACGTGTGTGCGACAGGGAGACGCCGCGGAGAAGTTGGTGAGGACGGGAAAAGACGCAGCGGCAACACACCGAGGTCATGCATGCAGCAAACAAGTAAGTGGGATTGCGCGCGCAGAGAGAGTGTGTGGTGTGGATGGGCGGGGTGAAGAAGGGAGCGCAGCAGCAACAAAACAACAACAAAAAGAAAAACGATATGAAGTGCAGCCAGAAGGACGAGAAGAACGATAATAGTAACGATCGTAGTAGCAACAACCAGAAAGAGCTCACGCTACCTACGCCTGATTCTCGACCCTTCCACGCATTTTACAAGAGCACAAAATCTAGACCGCAAGCCGCACCGAGGCGTCTATATGCGTGCTGAACACTGTGATTCATGGCACGGGCTCACTCTCTCCCTTTTCCTTCGATTATTTTCGGTTCTATTTTGAAGATTATTCAGTCGCACTCTGTCGCTGTCTTCTCGCTCCAGAGATGTACAACAAACATTCGCAAACACACGAGTGATGTGCTCGTCGCTCTTCCCCCTCAGCTTCTTCTTTGCAACCGCGCAGTCCAGGTAGAGAGAACGGCACCGACCATTGAACAGCTCAGCAGCTTACCAAACGGAACCACCAGTGCGGGCGCTGTGGTGAGATCCACATACAATAGAGAACGCAAGGGAGGGAGGGAGGTGCGAACCAAGCTGCGCGCACATGCCCCTCTACAGCTCCACATCATGTAGGCCGGAGACAGAAAAAAAAAAGCAATAAGAGAGAAGCAGGAAGTGAATGGGAGGCGTGCACGTGCTTCACCAGAAGACACGCGGGGTTCACTGTACACTGGTGTGCTCAGCAACAGAAAGTTACGCGAGGCGCGGCCACGAAACATTTTTGCTCGCAGACAGTGCCGATCATGTCATGAGCGCAAAAAGGGAAGACAGGAGGAAGCAGCTTCGAATAGGCAACCGTGGCAGCTGACGGCACACAAAACAAAGCAGGGGAAGCGTCACACGGCGCTCGCTACGCAAGAACGATCAAAAGTGCGTTCCTGCCCTTCTTCGCGTTGTTTTCGAGCTGCACAGCCGTCGCCATGCGTGTCCGCGCTTCGAGCACCACGGAACCCAGTCACATCCCCTGTATCCGCCGGCGAAAAAGGCGCCGCCGTGCCTCACAGCATCTCATGGACATAGAGTGAGAGAGCTGTGGATCCGAAGCCTCCTCCCCCCCCCCCAAACGATACCACTACGGTTACCAAAATAAATCCCCACCGCAGAGACGAGAGACCAAAGAAGAAAACAAGCGAAAAAAAAACACGAATATCATAAAAATGGTGAGCAGAAACAAGAAAAAAAAGCGCGAAGGCAGCAAATGGGCAAGACACACAAAAAAACGAAAAAAAAAGACGAGAGGGAGAGGAGTCGCACCAGCCAAACATCAAGAACAGAGAGACACACACCGCCGCAACCGCCGCCCCGTGTACGTATATATATATATATATGCGCTTGTGTGTAGGCACAACGAACGCGCACCCGGGTTGAGGGGGTTCGACGAGGAGGTGTGCGGCAAAAAGAAAACTGAAAGGGGTCAGCAGCACGCACGTAGGCCAGGGAAGAAAATACATTCAAGAAAGACGCGCCCTTGCTTACACAAGAGGTGCTTGGAAGCAAGTATCTACGCCTACCCACTGTCTCAGCCGGTGTAGGCCCGCGTGCCGACGTCGAAGAGGGCCACGACGGGACGGTGGTCGCTCGAGCGGACATTTGGGACGTCTGTGTAGAGCCGAATGGCGACGCGTCGGGCAGCCGAGCTCATCCTTTTTTTGTACAAGATGCGGTCACAGTAGGCCGGCATGCGGTTCTTTTTGTGCGAAAAGTTGTACTCGTTGAGGGTGACGCCGCCGCCGGCCGATACTTCGTACTTGTACGTTGGGCGGAAGAGAAGATTCCCCTCCTGGAATCCTTGAAACACCTTCCCGCGGGCCCGCTCAAGGCTCAGCTGGTCGTTGTTGATCAGGATAGATCGAATGTTGCTGTGGTGCTGGATGACGTATTCGATGGCCTTGCGAGTGCCGTTGATGCGGTAGTTCAGGTCGCCGCCGAACAAGGTGAGGTCGAATTCCTCTGTCACGTCGCGGCGCATTTTTCGCTTGTGCTCAACTTCAGACACAACGGGCAGCCTTAAAGGCATCACACCCTCCTCAGGGTTGTTGTCCTCCCAATAATCAGCCTCGTCGTCCTCATCGCTTGCCTCCTCCTCATCGTCACCATCCAGCACTTTCTTCCGACCCAGCAACAGCTTGAAGAACTTACGATACGGGCCGCGGCGGCCAAGCTGCAGGCCATAGACAATCTGCCGGTAGTCCTTGTTGCGGTTGCTGACAGCGCCTTGGTGCGCCGTAAGGTGCGCGGTGATGAACAGCAGCGTCATGTAATTCGGCGTGACGTTATCTGGTCTGCCGTCACTCGAGGCGTCGTCGTCACCGTCCCCACGTTCCTGCCGATCCATGTCGTTCTCGGAGTGCTGTGTGTGCCGGTGAGAGTGCTCGGCATCGGCGTGCTCAGTCGTCAGCTCAGACGAGGTGTTGCGACTCATCACCTCGGCAGGCGAGAAGACCCCGTCATTTTCTAAGACAGTGTCACCGTCGTCGCAGAAGAGGTTTCCTGTGCTGTTGCCATCGGGCAAGCTGTGCTGCTGCAGCAGCTTGCCATATTCGCCGTCAGCGTCGTGTAGCATGTACGGATTGCTCATCACAGGCGGAGGTATTCCAACGGCGCAGTCCGCGGAGGATTTCGACAACATGAAACCAGCGCTAATTTCTCTCCCCTTTACCATTGAGCTGTCGAGATTTTGAGGTGTGGTAGCGGATCGCTTTATCGGCGTGCCTCGCGCCCCGGACGCCTTACTCTTCAGCGGTGGGGCCTGCGGAGCAGAAGCAGTCGCGAGATGTGCTTTCGCACGATGGGGGGGCGCTGCGTCTTTAGGCGTCAGAGATAAGACTAGTCCCACAGCAACGCCGCCCTTATTCCCTCCCAGGCCGTTCAGCAGCCCCGTCTTCACGTGCGACGCGTGGGCCCGTGATATGTAGTGAGCCACGTCGCGGCGACGAGCAAAAACGAGCATCTGCACCGCCCACATATGGTGCTGGCAGACCAGCTCGTACTGCCCACCAAGGCAGGCCTGCGAAACGATCTTCGTCCACCGGCGCTGGTGCTTGTTTGACATCACATAGGGGCCGTTTTCCTGGGTGCCGACCACCACCAAGTGTGCGTTGGGGTAGATGCAGTGGGCGGAAACCTCGCCGGTGCGTGGCCTCTTGCTTGCCATGTTCCAGGTAACGTACGCGATACGCAGCGGCTTGCCGGGGGTCCACATCTTGCCGTCACCCCGCAGTAAGTCATCGGGGCAGCAGCGAGGGATCGGGAACGTCTCCCGAGTCGATAAGGCAGGGTTGTTTGCACGGGTGAGGGGAAAGCTGCCTGCAGTCCCGTTGTCCGTCTCGTCGCGGTGTGAACTCTGCACGTTGGCAGAGTTTAGGATTCCCACACATGACTGACTGGACTTTGCTGCGGTCGTACTGAAGATCGGCACGGTCGCGGTCGCTTCGTGCGAACAAGCGCCGCTTCCCGTGCCCACGCTGACGGTTCGCACCGTCGACTTGACCAATTCGTCACGACGACAACGCGCGGGTGACTCACCGCCGGAGGCGCAGTTGCATATGGACGACCAAAGAACGGTGCGCTGCACGAACTGGCGCGCCAGCAAATCTACCTCCGTGTTATCTGACCGGGACGGCGCCGCATGTAGTCTAGGCGTCGCCTCACCCCTCCGCGGGCCCTGCTCGACAGTGCGTGCCAGCCGACGGTCGGCGCGTTGATTGGCGTAATCTTCCGTAGGAGCTGGGCTGCACGCCCTTTGGCTGGACCGCGGGGCGGCTTCGTCGCCTTCACCGGTGCTTTGCGAGTGTGGGCACGCGTCATTTTCGTCGTGGCTCTGCACGCTCGCACTTGTAAGGCCGACGGGCATGCGAGGGCCACCAGTGCTAGCGGCTGGCTTCCGAGGACAGCGAAGGACGTGCTGTCCCGATAGAGTCGGCGCTGTAGTAGCGGGGGCTGTCGGCGTCAACGGAGGAGGCGCAGGGTCGCTGACGCGCAGCAGCGACGGACCGCGGGACGGATCTCTATCCGTCAGTGTCGAACGGAACGATGAAGTTGGGAACGTCGCGCCCATGGCGGCGGTAGTGTTCACGTTCCCCGCTGCCGAGGGATCAAAGTCGTGCCGGGTGCTGCACGTAGTGTTATTGTTGCTGCCTGCCCCGCTCCCCCCGAGGGGCGGCAGCGATCTGGGATACACGCCTATGTCCCTCGTCGACGGCAGCGCCGTGGCGGCGGGCATACTCCCCCTCGTCTGACTTGTCGGCGGCGTCGACTTCACCGATTCAGCGTGCCTTGTGGCCTGCATTCCAGCGTACTCCGTCATCCCTGTACGAAGGGGAAAGTGTGTCGCTATATGAAAGGGAAAGCGGCCGATGACCGAGCAGTGAAACGAGCAAGCGAAGGGCCCGCTAAACCCTTTTTGTTTCTTCACTACAGGCGCAGGGCGGTACGGGGCAACAGGCAGAGGCAGCCCAAAGTGCCACACATACAAGCGCGGTGCTGCTCGGGGAGAGATGTGGATGGGGAGTGTCGCGGAGTGCGCGATGGAGTTGACAGAGAACAGATAGGGAGAGAGAGAGACGACACACACGAATGCATGAGAACAACGACGAGGTAAAGGACAACGAGACGTTGCTGGCGCACAAACAGAGAAGCGAGGAGAACGAGAGGGATCCGATGCACATGCAGACACACAAGTCAGGAAGACAGAGAGTTTCCTCACAAACGACGCCGAGCACCGCAGCCGATGATCTCCTCCTCCAGCTTCTCGGCATGCCCGTTCGACGAAGTGAAAAGGTCCGCAAGCGCAGACGCGTACGCAACCACAGCGCACCTACCCCTGCTGCGCCACAGCTGCCTCCTCCTCGCCGCGGGCGAGT
>NC_018263.1:432530-443343 GCF_000227135.1 Leishmania donovani | reverse complement strand
CCCCCCCCTCCTGCGCCACTGCCCCCTCCCCCCGGCGGGGGGCGAGTCGTCCGGCAGTTGAAATGGAAAGACGCGTCTAACCGGCGCCAGACGGAGACGCGGTGTGGACTGCATGCCTCGCGGCAAAGCGGCCCGCGTCCGGGGTGACATGCTCGAGGGCGGACGCCGCGGGTGCTCCACGTGCATGCCGGATGCGCGCAGGGAGGAAGGCCACCAGCCCCCGGCCAGGCCCCTCCGAGACCCTGCACATCCTGCCTGTGTGCCATGCTTCTCCGTCTCAGTCGCCTCCACCCGCGGCATGCCATCACGTGGTGCGGTGACGCTTCACATGGGAGGCTCTGGAGGACTCGGCGGTGCACGTCGGGAGTGCTCTCATCCCGCTTCCGGCATCTCTGCCCCGTGAAAGCCCACCCCGGCCGGATCGAGGAGAGATGCCGCGTGTCTCGTACACACGCGCTTTGAGGCGCATTGGTATGAGTTTTGCTTTCGGTAATGTTTGCTGAACCGTCGACACGGTTCATAGTGAGCTCGTACGCATGTGATCATAACCTCACGTCTCGGTTGGCCACAAACAGCACAGGGCTGTCCGCCGACACCAAGTGCCCGCAGCCATACCCGTGGGTACGCTGCAGGCCCCTGGATGCCTCACAAAGAGTGAGCACCGAACGCGATGATACCAGGCTGCGCTGTCCCCCGTATTCAGGGGGCGCTAATGCGGCAATGGACGAAAAAAAAAACACGAGAGAGACACAGGCAGGAAGAGCGAGAAATACATCATGCTCAAGAGAACGGCGCATGAAGACACGCACACACACACGCACATACGACGCAGCATCGCTGCCCGGGAAGGACTGAACTTTAACGTGAACGCATGGTGCCATCAAATTGCTGTTTTGCCCAAGTTACTTCGTGCTTTCAAGAAAAAAAAAAGGGGAAAGAAAGCAAGCGGTGCATCTCACACTAAAGCAGAGCCGAATCGCGAGTTAACAGTGACGCCCCTCGGACACCCCGCATCAGCGATGAACACAGAAGAGGGCAGGGCGATCAAGTATGGAAAGCAGCGAGCACGATCGCTTGAGGAGAAGCTCGAGACAATCACAAGACCACAACACCCCTTCCTTCTCGTAAGGCGCACAAAGGGATGCGTTGCATCAATAGAAAAAAAAACGGGACCGATATGGTTTGGATGTCTTGCATCCTTGTCCTTGACGGCTCCACACGCGGCAGAAATCAAAAAAAAAAAATAGTACTCGTTGCACGCATGAAGAAGGCTGTGCCGGGGCCTCAGGACAGAACGTAATGAGTGGAGGAAAGATCGTCTTTCAGGATTCGATTTTGCGGCCCTTGCTGTCGTACTTGTAGTAGCCCTCGCCAGTCTTCTTACCCAGCTTGCCAGCGGCAACCCGTTCATTGATTAGGGGCGAGGGCTTGAAGAGCGGCTCGTTGGGGTACTGTGCATGCCAGCCGTCGACAATGAACTTGATAACATCGATGCCAACACTGTCACAGAGTTCAAAAGGTCCCATCGGGTAGCCGCAGCCGAACTTCATAGCAGTGTCCACATCCTGGAAAGTCGCGACGCCACGCTCCACCAGTCTGCACGCCTCCATTTGATATGGCACGAGAAGGCGGTTCACGATAAAGCCCTCCGTGTCCTTCGCAACAACAGGGATCTTCCCTACCTTCTTGCCGAAGGCGGTAAGCTGCTCGATGATGGCTGGGCTCACTTCCTCTGTGCGCACCACCTCGAGCAGCTTCATCATCGGCACGGGCGAGAAGAAGTGCATGCCGGCAAATCGGTCCTTGCGTGTCGTTGCGGACGCCATCTCCGTGATGCTCAGAGACGACGTGTTCGAGCAGAACACCGTCGACGTCGGCGCCATCTTGTCCAGGCGGCCAAAGAGCTCCTTTTTCGCGCCGATGTTCTCCACAATCGCCTCGATGATCAGCTCCGCGCCGCCAGCAGCCACGGCTTCGTCCGTCGTGAACGTGACGTGAGAAAGCACCGTGTCCACGAATGCCTTCATCTTGCCCTGATCACCGTCGCACTTTTTGTTGGCGATGCGCAGCAACGACGTCTCGATCGCCTTGCGCGACGCGTCCAGCCGCGCCTGTGAGACCTCCACCACAGTCACCGGGACACCCGCCTGAGCTGTGATCTGCGCGATGCCGCTGCCCATCGTGCCGCCGCCCCACACGGCAAGCGACTTGAAGAGCGCAGAGGCGGTGCAACGAAGCATCGCAGAGGGGCTACTGATAGAGGCTGCGAGACGAATACACAAGAAAAAGAGGGCGGAGAGGTCACGCAGAAGAGCAAAGCGCCTAAATCAGGGCGGCTGTCGCATGTGGCTGGTGCGCCCAAGATGGTCAGCGTGAGGGGTTGCCGGCAGAGTCGCGCGGTCACTTTCTCGCTGTTGAGTTTCTTGTTGCCAGAGTAGCGTTGAAAACATAGATCGCGGTCCTGCATCGGACTACCAGCAAGAAGGTCGAAGTGGCGAGGGCAGAATAAGCCGCAGTTGGGGGGGGGGATTGAACGGGCAGGAGAATAGAGTCAAGGAGGGCGATCATGCCAGGCACATGCCCCCGAGTAGCCCTGGCGTTGCGTTGGCGGCGCTGAGCACGAGAGATGAGGATGGTGACATTTCACGCATTTACCAGTAAAGTGGACATCTGCACAGCTGCGCACGACAACTAGAAGCAGTAGACTAAACGAGCATCCCCTCCCCTAACCGCTTTGGGGGGGGGAGGGAGGGAGGGGGAGGGCACAAAGAGCTCGCCGAGGCATCCGCTGAAGAAGAGAGCGATATGCCCCCGTAAACTCTTGTTTCTGCGGCAGCGAGACTCGAGAGCTGGTGCTGTCGCTGCAGGAGCTTCTTCCCTATCCTCACCCCCCCCTGTTTTCCTTTCCACTCTCTCTATATTTGTCTGCTTCGGGTTTACTCTTCCGCTCCACTCTAGGCACATCGCCGATATCCCCTCACACGCAACTCCCTCACGTTCCCTCTCTCCCTTCCGCTTCCTTCCACGCACCATCCGCTCGGTGTTGAACACACGGCGGGAAGACGACGGGAAGACAACGGAGGAAGGAGAGAGAGGAGAAAGAAGGCATTCAAAAAGAAAAAAGACAGCGGCCCAGCCCCAATGCACGGCGCTTTACGCCCCACCACTGGCAGGCACACATCAGCCGCAGCGGGGAGCGGGAGAGGAGGGGAGTGGAGGGAGAAGTAAAAGAGACGCTTACCCGACCCGGGCAGCAAACGCGGCTACCGCCCTTCTCGTCTGTCGCCTTCACGGAAAACAGCGAGCGAGAGACGGAGGAGAAACACAGAATAGAAAGACACCTCGCAGAAGCCCATCTTACAAGTCGTCTTCATCCTCATCGCTGCCGCGAGTCACCGCTACCGCCTCTTCCAGCTTCGGCACCATACGCGGGATAAAGGTATGTCCGCCTCGCACGTCCTTGTGTGTGAGCTGCGCGTCATGAGCCGCGATAAACTGCGTCACGCCCTCGGCGGAGAAGGTGCCGACAAAGTTGTAGTACTTAGCGGGACGGTCCAAGGAAAGGAAAAGTACATCAGGGAAGCCGTTATGGCCCACATCAAAGTACTCGCGCACGGCATCGCTACCTTGCCGGTCGACAACGACGAGCGACACCTTTTGCGCCTCACGCCCCATTATTTCCAGTAGCTTGACGGAGACAAGCGCAAGTACCTTTACAGCGTTGTCCTTTGCCGCCGAATCTTGCGCAGAGTCGACAAAGGCAGCGAGGCAGCGGTGCTTCTTGGGCAGCTGCACACACTCCTTCGCCCAGGCAGCTTGGTCCTTCACAAGAATCGGCTCACGTGCCATCTGAAGTCGCTCCTCCTCCGCAATATCAAGCTGCCGCTCAATCAGCTGTCCCATCATGTACACGCGGCGGCTTTCTGCTACTTCGAGGAAGTGCTGATTTTGCGTAGACTCTGCCTTCGCCACGAGCGCGGCGACAGTGTCCGTGATGTGCGTCGACAGAAACGCCAGCGCCTCCCGATAGGAGAGCGAGGTGGCCGTCGCCGGCATTCGGACTACGTGGTCTGACTCACCGGCGCCGCCGCCATCGTCCGCTGCGGCCCTGTGAAGCACCAGCAGGACGGGTAGTTCATCTTTGCTAGTGATGTTGTACCGCTGTGCAATGAGAGTCGCGTTAGCTGCGGCGAACGCGTTCGGCACGACGCCGAACACAGCATCGAGGGCAAAGTGTTGACTGAGGGCGAGGTAGCCGCCCGGGGTGTAGCTCGTGGAGGGAAAGTACAGCACATGCGGGAGCGTGGGGTACTGAGGGTACTGAGCGAAGAAGCGGGCGAGATCGACGTCGTTGTGCACGCGATGCGTGACCGAAGAGGAGATGCATGACAGACCCCACGACATGATGTGCGCTATATCGATGTTGCCCTCATACGCAATGGGCATTTTCAATGCCTTGCCGCCCTCAGCCGGCGTGTCGCCGACGCCTTGGAAGAATAGGATGATCGGACCACCACTGCCGGCGTTCATGGCTCCTAGCAGCTGTTGCCCGATTTCCGACGACGTGGGCGCGTGCGCTACCTCAATCCCAAACGCATCGAACCCCTTCGAGACGCTCTGCATCAGTGGAGCCCAGAAGTTCGTCACCGCGGAGCCTTGATGGTCAAAGACGAACACGACGACAGGGTTTGAGCTGAGCGTCATATGACGATGGTACGACTGCATCGTCGTAAAAGCATGCGCTAGCGGGCCAAATGGTCCGACGGCTCCGTCGCCGTGTCTGCCTGTTTGCGCCATCCCGCCTTTCACACTCGCTGACAGTAGCAGCAGCGCCCCCACGACGAGCAATAGCGAGAAGCCATCCCATCGGCCTCCTCGCTCACGGCGTGAGCGCCAGTACCTCATTGCAGCTGAGGGCGTGCGTGCGCGTGTGAGCCGCCGACGAGGGCCGTATGTCTCTCCTCCACCCCTTCACTGCCTAGCGGGAGTTGATCGCCACCTTTTTAGGCAGACCTTGCGCCTCCCGGAGAGGAGAGATGTGCGGTGCGCCGTAGGTCTGTTGCGCGCCATGTACGAAGCACAGAGAGACAGGGACAGGGCAAGGTCGAGAGAGCAAAAGAGAGAGAGAAGGCGGTCAACAGTCAGCGCATGGGCAAACACCTGTACACTGCAGCGCTTGCATGAGCACGCCGGCCCTCCGAGAATTGGTTTCCGGAGTCCGGAGTAGCATTCCATCTGGCGAGAGCGTCATAAGCGTATGAGAATTTGGCTGTCATGCCAGAAATAGAAAGCCAGCGCATAAGGAAAACCAGGTCGGACAACGCTCGAACAGCCCAATCGACGCAGGACCGCATGTCGCGGATGAAAGAATGGCAAAACTTGAACGCTGGTCCATTGGCGGTTCCGTTTCCTTGCCGATCACGCGCGCGCTGCACGTCGCAAACTAAAGACCAAGACGCACGCACACGCAGACACACACACGCGCGCGAAAAAAAAATGCGCCGAAAGAGATGATGGTACGGAGAGAGAAGAAGCGAAAGAGAGCGAGCGCTCAGTCATCCATCAGAAGAACGCGCTAGAAAAAAAAGGCGAGAAGGAAGGGCATGGTGCGTCGCCAACGGTGGACAACAGGGCAGGAAAGAGCCACGTCTGTGCAGCCGGCGGTCACCCAAGTACCCCATCACCCACACACACGCACACACGTAAGCATCCAAGTGTAGAAGAGACCCGCGAACACACCCCTTTCATCCCACAACACACCTACCCAGTAGCCTGGGCGCTGGTGCCTACTTCTCGCAGACCATGATGCGCACCCCACCACACACTAGCACTCATAAGGGCTCACTGAAAGAGCGCCTGCAGCTGTGGGACCCTCGGTCGAGCCACAACTACTCGGTAGCTGCCGCCTCCGCGTCGGCCATGGCCTTCTCGCGAGCGTCGCGTTGCTTGATGTGGTTCATGTAGCCAAAGCGCGCCTGGGTCCAGTACCACACCTGGTCCTGGTTCGGGAACTCCTCGAGCGGTCTCTGCCACCAGAAGCACTCCGTCTCCCAGTCCTTTGGCACGCCGAACGGGCGGATCAAGCTGCGCCCAGGGTAGTACATGTTGCTACTCATCGCCCGCATCGCTGTCACCGACATGGCGTTGCGGGCAAAGAGGTAGAGTGTGCCGAAAAGCATCATGAACAACGGAATCTCGCGCCACCCAACACGCATGTTGTTGTCGCTCCACGAGCGGAACCAGCTGTACCGCTCCACCTCAGACACAAGACCCTCCTCTTCGATGCCAAAGTAGAACTCCTTCTTGCACTGCAACTTCGGCACCTCATACCCCGGCGGCGGCCAGTCTGGGTTCCAGGAGCGGGTACGGATGGTAGGCTGAATCTCGTCCCACTTGGTCAGCGTGTGCGACCAGTGGTACCAGGTCTGCCGGTTCAGCAATTCCTTGGGCACACTACGAAAGCCAGGACGGTTGCGCTGCCACGCCTCGCCGGGGTAGTAGAACTCCTCCGCATCCCATTGTTCCTTGACCGCGTACGCAGCGGCTACCTTTCTGTCCACGCCAGGCTTTGTGTACTCGTCAAAGTACTCGTACAGTCGGTATTTGTGCGGCGTGTGCAGACTCCCGTGGCTCATCGTCGAGTTGTCCTCGCGCGAGCCTTGGTAGAACTGCTCACGCCCTTCCCGACTGCGGAACTCGGACTGGGAGTTGATGTTCTCGTCGACGCGGTGGTAGTCCCACTTCTCGCGCGGTCGTTGCGTGAAGAAGCGCTGGCTCTCCAACTCTTCCTTCGTGACACGGGTCGACTTGCCCCCGTACGGCAGCGTCCAGCCATGAAAACTGGCGAATTGAAAGCCGTGGTACCCGCGTCGAGCCGCCGCATAGGCAGCGCTGCTAGCGGCTGCGGAGCCGGCGGAGCGCGGGAGCGCCGCTAGAGTCGGACGCGACGTCGATGCACAGCGGAGCATTGGAGCTACTAGACACAGCAGAGGGCGTACGCGGCGGAAGGGCACATATCCACGCACTATGCGCCGATCGCAGAGAAGTCACGCGGCCCTATGCACGCGGAGACGACCGCAAAGCGCGAGAAGCCGGAGAGGTGCCACACCAGCAGAAAAAAAAAAAAGAAAACAAGTTGAAAACAAAAAAGGGGCAGAGCAGGCAAGGTACGGCGTGCTACGGGGAGAAGTACTCCAATGGAAAACTAAGATACGCGGTCGGGTGGCTACGTTGGACCGTGTGCAGCTGCGGTCAAGAGGGCCGCCGAGATGGAGAGCGGAGGGAGACAGGCAAGCGACAACAATCCGAATAACGGGCTAACAAGAGGGCAAGACCTAGGAGATAGAACTACAGAAAGACAGCAACGAAAAAGACGGCCGACAGCAGCGACGTCGATCCTAACAGAGACGGTGTAGAAAGGCGCTGAGGTCAGGGACAGAGGAGGACGGTGGTGGTGCTGGGAGGAGCGGGGAGGCGGCTCCGACGGCACCTTCTAAAGGAGAAACCTAACAAAAAGTAAAACACTATAGAAAGACGGACGTTCACCGCGAAAAGCCACGCGGCCGCCTCGCTCCAGTGACGGCTAACGCACGTAGACAAAAACGCCCGTAGAGCACACAAAACAGAAAAAGCGTGAAGGCGTCTGCGGCCCTCTTTTCGGGTCGGAAGGCGGCACTACGTATATCGGGAGGAGTAGGGGTGGGAAGGATAGAGGGCCGAAGGTGGAGGTGGGAGGCAAACGCACGCGCACGTGCAGCCGCGCCGTTGAAAGGCTCAGGACACTCTGCGAGTAGCTGGGGATAAGAAGAAGCAGTGCCTTCACCTTCCTTTCTTCTGCCTACCGTGCCAATGCTGCGCGTGCGGAGATTGCGGTGATGGCAGGGAGGACGAAGGCAGCATGTGTAAAAAGTGTGGGTAGCGCCGCAAAACACGATTGGCGCCATCGGCGACGTGGAGGTGAGGCGGTCGAAAAGGCACAACAAAAGAAGGAGGTGAAGCAGGAGTGAGATAGTGAGAGAGCGGAAAGCACGGGAGGCAACCAGGCACCCTCGCGGCTGAAGGTGAGCCGGCATTGCCAGTTAGCGTCAGCGATAGGGACAGCGACAGAGTAAGCAGAAGAGCAACACCGGAACGAGGCACCAGTGAGCCTTTGCTCCACCCTTTTCCCCAAGCCTCCCCCTTTCCATAGAAGAATGAACATAGCGCGTCAACTTGGCATGTGCAACGATGGGTAACGTGAGTCACCGTGTTCGGTTGCTTGATAGGTAGAGCAGCAGTGGCACGTGAACAGCAGAAGTAGAACAGCAATCGAGCAAACAAACAAAAAAAATTTAAACCGTTAGCAGAGCGCACCTTGAGACAGCAGAGGGCCGCGACATCTAAACGGTGCCATCACACGCGTCACGGCGCGCGATGAGAGTCCTCAGCGGGGACGACCGCCGCTTTCCACTCCCACCTGTGGTGCTTATGCGGCCCGAAGTCGCCTTTTGGCAGTCATCGCCCGAGGAGCCCTTCGCCACTCCTCTCGCGTCAGATACACAGAGAGCTCCTGCAGGACGAGGTGCGACTCATGCGTCAGCAGCTCCGTCAACGCATCGACCTGCATGAGTTGCTGGAGAAGCGATGCGGGTGGGTCTGGCACAAGCCACTCTCTGATTGCGGGGGTGGGTGTGCTCCCGTCCTGCGCCCTCGGCTTCTTCGGAGTCGGTGCACCGCGGGCGTTGCAGGGCTGCAGGAAATCTTCCCTGCTCAGCCGCTGCAGGACGAGCAGAACTGCCTCGGCAGAAACATCGAAGGGGCAGCGTAGCACACGATAGGCCTCTACCTCGTCAGCCTTCAATTCTCCACGGCCACCACGCGCGCTCGGCGCTTTTGTAAAGACGAACGCGGCAAACAGCAGGTAAGTCAGCTCCGACGGCCTTAGCAAGCGCCGCTCGCCGCCGGACGTGCTTTTCTCCATTAAGCGGTGGACGCCGTCAAGCGCCGCCACCTCGCAAGGTCGCAGCGCCTCGCCGGTGCGAGCTCTGCCAGCACTGCCCCGGCTCACCTCGCCGAGCGAGGAGCAAGCAGCATTCTCTTCCCCAGCACTCTCCGCATCAAACGCGGCGCCCTCTCCATCGGCGCAAAGGAGACGTCCACATGAGACGTGGTTTGCGACCACGCCGTGCGTGACTGTGGCACCAGCTGGTGCCAGGGCGCTCGATACCGCCGGGTCTGAGGAGAAGCTGCTCTCCCATCCAGAGCGGAGTGGGTCAGACGGCATCGAGACCGCAGCGCTTTCGTCCACGGCAAGGGGGACTCTTCCTGTCGCTGTTGCCACTGCCGACGTCGTCCTGCCTGTCATCTGCCTATGAATCTGCTGCAGTAGCGGGTGCCGTATGGCGACGGAGAAGAGGTGGTGGCTAGTGTCCACGGACCCGATATGCACATGGTGTTTGACCTCGTCCTGGTAAAGTCGGGCCATATGCTCGCTGGCTGGCGCAAAACAGGGAGGCTCGTAGGAAGCGGGGGTCACCGCGTCATAGTAGGTGAGGCGCATCGTGAGAACACGCTCAGAGAGCATCGGCGGCAGACTCTCCACCACATCCATCAGCCGCTCGAGGATTGAGGTGAGTAGGTGCTGAATCTCTTGCTTCGAGCACCGCCGCTTGCGGTATGTGGGTATGCCGACAGCGCCGCCGCTACTTTGCGAGACTGCCGTCGTGTTGGCACCATCTGCTATGGTTTGTGCGGCGTTGAGCGTCATCTGCGCCCGCTCTCCGTCGCCGGTGTAGTTGAAGCCGAAGCAGTAGCTCTCCAGCAGCTCGCGGCACGCCGCGTCGTATACGCACAGAGACATCTCTTTTAGATAGTTGCGGTTCAGGGCGTCAAAGGCGCCCTTCTCGATCCACTCCGAGATTGTGACGGACTCGGTGGTTGATGGTATGAGCTGGCGGAGTGGAAGACCAAGAAACGGGCGCTGCTCATAGGCATTGTCGCTGCAGAGCCCCCTTGCATACGTGATGCACGAAACGGAGGCGCGCACAAAGTTTCGAATCGCCGCCAGACTCTGCGTCTGGTTCACGGCTGTCACGGTCGACGTCATGCCAAGGCCACAGCGTAAAACACAAGGCTCGATGTAGGGCAGCTCGCTGCACGCGTCTCATTACAGCTGGGGTAGCCGAAGCGGCACGGGGCGGGCACTTTTATTCGCCATGCACCGCCCCTCCGTACGGGAACAGCGCAGAACGTGTCTTGCACACCGCCGACAACGACCAGTGAAAGAGGAAAGAAAAGAGAGCACTACAAGAGAGAGAGATTGAAGAGAGAGAGCCCAATACATATATATATATATATGCAGGCAGCGACATGCGCCAACGAGGCGAGGTGAGAGAAGCACCGGCAGGAGAGGCTGAGTACGGCCTCCGATTGTCACACCGTGCACCATTGGAAAAGGCGTCCAAGACGGCACTCACGGGGACAGCAGAGGCACACGAAGCGAAAAATGGAACCGCGGGCGCTTGCTTCGACGCATCCGCAAACCGCCGCGCGCCCCTCACCCCCTTGCACGTGGTTCAGCCTCGGACGATGCAGCCTTCTGCCGGCGCAACACCGAAGCGGGATCCTTCGCAGAAGCCGCGAAGAAGTCCATGCCGGCATACACACACACACACACACACGTCTTTTTTCTTTTGTTACGCTCACGAAATGATGGTCAGAAACAAACGAAACAACAAGAAAGGCCCGGCTCGCTTCATGGAAAGAAAGGCGGCGCAGCTCTACTTCTTGGCGGCCTTGCGCTCGGCCACCTCCGCGCGGATGGCCTTGGCCTTGG
>NC_018263.1:426634-432199 GCF_000227135.1 Leishmania donovani | reverse complement strand
ACAAGTGTGTTCGTGAGGGGGGGGGGAGAGGAGACAAATCGAGCACTATGGCGACAGCGTGTGCAGCCAGATGGCAAAGAGAGAGCCAAGGAGCGGGGCATCATTGCGAAGGGTGTAGAAGGTCAGCAACGAAGCCCACGCCAGCAAAGCAGGGAGAGAAGTAATAGTGGGAGCGTTTGCGAGAGAGTCACGACAGGTATCGTCGATGCATTAGAAGAGAGCTACATCAGAGAACGACGTGCGTGAATCCCCTTCTTGCCAGTAGAGTCGAGGAGGGCCTTGCAGCGAGCACTCATTATCGGGCCCACTTGAGGTCCTCTGCTCTGTTCTTGCGGGTGCCAAGATGGCTGTCACAGCGCTTGCATCACCGAAGGGATATCGGTATTGCCTTCTTTTTTTTTGTCGTGAAGAGGGTTGGGGGGGGGGAACATCCTCCCTTCCACCTGGTAGACAGAAACGCAAGTTGTGATGGATGCAGTTGATTAAGAGAGCATAAAGCAAAAGACAGAGGCAGAGAGAGGCCTCAAAAGAGGTCACGTGCCGCTTTATCGTAACACTACTGCGCGGGGCTCTTCACAATGGTGGCAGAAACGAGCAAAGCCGGCACGCATCACCATCGAAGACGAAGGCTACAAAAAAAGGGGGACTGGAAAGAGCGTGTATAGGAGGCCCGGCGTGAAGTAGGCACATGACGCGCAACCGAAGATCCCCAGTGTGCTTTCCCATAAGCCAAGTGTCACGCCCGCAAAGAAGCTCAGGCACGTCAAAACCTGAAGAGGATAGCACACATGGCGGCCTGTCTTCTGCAGAAAGTGTTGAGAGAGCTACGCCGACGCATACGCCGCCAATCTCCTGCCGTGCGCAACCTTTTTCGCGTCTCTACAGGTCGGCGGCGGCATCGCTGTCCATGCGCCGTGGGACGCGCAGCGTGAGTGACTTGTAGTAGGGAGAACCGGAGCAGACCGCCGGCAGCTCGCTCTTTTCCGTGTTGCGGAGGCAGTTCCGGATCAGCTGCGACGTCGCCTGATGCGGTTTAAAATTGCACTTGCCCTGGGGTATGAGGTACACCGTGGCGTAGGCAAAGCAGTTAGCTCGCCAGGAGAGCCACATCTTGCACTCATGGTTGGCATTGTCCACTATGTGCTCCATCAAGCAGTCTGTGCGCGCCAACCCATCCGATGGGCACTCCGTTTCGAGAACGCCGCGGCACGCCTGACTCACAGAGTTGAACTTGGTCTCAAATGCTCGTACCGCTCGCGGGGGTGCCCGCGCTGTGCTGCCCTGCAGTAATACACCAGCGATGATGCACAGTATCGCAAACGTGCGCAGAAAAGACGCCATGGCGATTCGCCTCCAAGTGCGTCTTTGTGTTGGTGGTGTCTCTGTGCTTTCCAGAGTTAGTCCACGTACTCAAAGGCGCTCGAGGACAAGAAGAGAACAGCGATACGCCACTCGCCGAGTACAAACAAGCCAACAAAAAAAAAACGACAAGGCGAAAACGAAACAAAAGCAAAGAACAAGCGCGCAAGGAGTCGAAGCGTGCGGCAGGCAATACCGCACACACACACACACACACACGCTCCCGCAAAATGGCAAACTCTCGGCACCTCGGTCTTTCGAGCGCGTGGGAATCGCAGTCACAAGGAAGGAAATCCCTGAGGAGAAGCAGACAGAAGTGGCGAAAACAACATGCCGCGCGAAGCGGTACCAAGTGAAAAACGGCGAAGGGGGCGGGGGTGAAGGACGACCGCACTACGGCTTTCGCGCAGCTGCTTCTTGGTTCCTGCACCACAGGCACCGTGCGCACGCATGCTTCCGTTGGTGCAGTGTTCCGGTGCGCCGAGGGAAAGAGGAAAAAAGCAACATGCATGCGACCCACATAGCGAGAGAGAGCCAAAACGCAGCCAAGTAGGCAGTCCGCACAGTCCCGCGACGAAGAGGTCGAGATGGAACAAGTAGCAGCGGCCAAAAAGAAAAGAGGGAGCAACAAGTAGAGCGAGCCAAACGAAACAGCCAGTGCGCATCGCAGACGGCATATAAGCCGCTTGTGGGAGTTCGCACGAAGTGTAGCGGGGCCTGACAGAACAGGTCGCACGATACCCCGCACACCGCCCACCCCCGGAGACCGCACCCCGTTTTTACGCCTCCGCCTAGTGAGAGAGGGTGTGCAGAAACGTGAGCGCAGGAGCACCTCTACCGCGGTACCCTCCGTGCATAGGAGCAGTTAAAGCACCGGGGGCTCTAGCCCGTCAACGTGTGCTGCAGTGCTCTTTTGAATTTTTCAGTGTTTGTTCTTGGCAGTGCCGACACGTAATGCACAGCGAGCACCCTCGCGCACAGCGGCTTCCAGGCCGGCACTGGAGACTCTGTTGGTCTCGTCGGCGCAGGGAATGGCGGATGACTGCCGTCAGCCTGCGAAACCGCGACATAGAGCCACTATTGAGCAGAGGCTGGAGAAGCCTTGCCCGCCATTTTTTTTTCGCGCGACTGCATTTTGCCAGCGTCGCCACTGGTGCTGCTGCGGTCGGGCCTCCAGACAGGGGACAGAAGCGGCTTACGGGAGGTCCAGAGCGGTGACAAGCAGTGGCCCACCAAGGCGTTTTGCCCCCTTGCCCACATTGCCCTTTGCCCTCCAGCCTTGTCCCCCTTTATCCGCGTCTCCGTCCTTACCGGCGCACCCATCTCAGCTCCGCCACACTCCCCTCACCCACCCACACGTCAGCTCTTGCTCTCCCCGAAGCGGCCCCGTAACGACGTCATCCGCACACTCCACGACGGCGACAAAGGTTGCGCGTCAGAGAAAACCCCACGCCAATCGGGATTAAGAAATAGATGTACTGCACAAGAAAGCCAATCACCTCACGCGCGACATCGGGCGTGCTAGGCAGGGCAAACGCCTTGGCACCCGATGCCGCCTCCGGCAGCGGCGTGAGAAGTTCTTCGTCCTTGGGCGAGATACCCAGGGAATAGTAAAAAAAGCGCTCCACAGGTGAGGCGGCAGGCGGATAAGAGTCGATTGCCTTCGATGCCATCTGGAGGAGCTCGTCAAGAGTGTTCACTTGACGCGATAGCAACACAGTGCACAACGGTATCTGTGCAGCACGACTCCGCTCGAGAGAGGGGCTAAGATATGTTCCCTCTAGCGCTTGTTTGCCCATCCACGAAAGCATGTGCGACAGGCTCCACCGCTGACGAGGAGTGAAATGCCGTTCGAGTCCCACGCACGAGTCGTGCAGCGGAATCGCGCTGTACCGCTGCCCCACCTCGAGCAGCAGCAACGTCTCCACTATGGCATTCACCCACTCTGAGGCAAAGACCGAAACGAGCAGGTTTCTTGGCTTCAGATTTTCCGTCATCGCCGTGTCAGAGGCAAGTGCGTCGAGGTATGCGAGAGCCGCCACGCTGTCGCCGCTGCCTACGTCCACGTGTACCAAGTCCAGCGGAAAGCCATGCAGCGTGTTCGACTTCCCAAAGGTTACGAAGGTGAAGGGGAGCACATCGACGGCACCCCAGGCCAAGCCTCCCGAGTGAGAGTCGTTCCGCCGCACCCATTCCTTGAACAAGCGTTTCCTGGAAGCTTCTGCGGGCAGCTGCTGTGCTTGCGCTTTTAGAAGCGTCTCGAGTTGAGCGTGTTTGACAGGGGAGCGGTAGCTGCACTGCTTGAGTGAGCTACACGAGGCCTGCAAATCGGCCAACTCCAGCTTCCCGACAAGCGGCATGGCTGACTGAGGATGATCCGAGTGCGCGACCGGAATCTGGGCAGTTAATACGCGGTGCTCCCCGAGCTCCCGCATCACCGCGAGCGACTCGCTCGCTTCGCCGAAGACGAGAGCAAAGTTAGCCACCGGACGAGCCCGCGAGCGATCGGCGGTAGCGCCGTCTTTGGTTTTATTAGCCAGTAGTAGTGCCGCCGCCGCTCGATCAGACCACTGCTGAGCGACGTACGGCGTCACACACGACAGGGCGCTGCAGAGGTGCAACACGGAAGGTCGGCGCGATGACAGGGGGAAAGTCTCCACTGTCTCAGCGGTCTCGTCAGGCGCCTGTGTAGCATCGGCCACTCCTTCGTGCAGTAGTACGGCGCTGTAGACGTCCGACAGTGTGATTGCCCCCTGCGAGTGCCTTTCTGCCTCCTCATGATATCCCGCGGAACTAGTGCCGTTGGCAGAGCCGAGCCCGACCGAGAAGAAACTGTCCAGGGACCTGGATACGTACCTGGTGCCGTGGATGGGTGCTGCTGGCACGACAAGCACCGTGTGTTTGTTCACGCTGACGACGACAGGAGTGAAACCCCCGGCCAGCACACTGTCCGTGAAATCGATCGGAGGGGTGCGACGCCGCGCAGAGAGCAAGTGACTGTTGCGCTGGGGATCAAGCATGACCATCGACAGCACTAGGGTGATCACGAACACAACGGCAGAGAGGACTGCGTTACCCAAGTGGTACACACGGCGGCCCCCAGCTACCGTGGGCCTCGTGGAAGTCGGCGGCATCTCATCCACCGAAGCCTCCACACCTTGGCTAGCCAGCGATAACGATGCCAGCGAAGATTCCTGAGCCGAAGCTCATGATACAGTGCGACGGTACGCACTCCTTATGTGCTCTGCATAAAAGTGTTTCTTTTAAAATCTAGCAGTGACAAGCAGCCGTCGAGCTGCTCAGGCAGCAGCGGCAGCACTGCAGCTGGGAAAGCACGACCATCAGAAGAAGCAGAGAAGCGGATGTCGATTCAATGTCTGTGTAAAGAAAACAAAACACACATATGCGACATAGGGCAAGGTGGTGGCGCACAGCGCAGGCCTCGCTGTGCGAGACGAAACACTGCCCAGCTTCACACTGAAAGGCATCCGCAAACGTTCAAGCATTCCAGCAAACAGCAGAAAACCCAAATACATGTATGTTGCGTGGCGTCGTTCGGTATAACGTACCATCCGCACATGCGACGCGCGCAACAACACGGACATGACCAGCGGTGCCCATAGTGGAGTACGTGAAGCACACACACGGCGCAGAAGGCGGCCAGCTGCTCCCTCATTTGCCACAAGTTCATCACGGCAGCGTGGCTCCTTTTTTTTTCTTTGCTTGCTTGCAAATGCTACTCAAAGACAAAAACAAAACGAAACACAACCAAGGGCAGTTGCAGCACACCGCAAAGTCCGCGCCCGCATGCTAGCGACAGCGGGCGGCCATTGCAATATGCATCAAAAGGACGAGCATCGGCACAGCTCTACTTCTTGGCGGCCTTGCGCTCGGCCACCTCCGCGCGGATGGCCTTGGCCTTGGCGGAGCGGTCCTCCTTGCGCGCCGCGCGCACCTCCTGGATGTAGGACAGGTCCGCACCGACGATCGCGCGCTGCACCCTCACCGCGCGCGCGGCGCGGCGGCGGTTCACGCGGTCCGTCGTCGTCTTGCGGTGGATGCGGCGGTACGTGCGCGTCCACGGAATGAAGCGCGGGTTCTTCTTGCGCATGTACAGTGCGAAGCACTTCGGCCGCGAGAAGGTCAGCACCGGCTTCGTCGACAGGAACGCGAACGGCACGTACCGGCGGCCGTGGCCGGGGTGCA
>NC_018263.1:396173-426535 GCF_000227135.1 Leishmania donovani | reverse complement strand
GCGGCCGTGGCCGGGGTGCACCGCGAAGTGGGAGAACTCGCACTCGATCGTACGCATGGCTGCTGTATGACGTGAAGAGCAGAGTTTGCGAGAATGATGATACGCGACCACAGTATAGCAGGAAAGAGCGCGAGAGGAGGAGGATTTGTGGAAACACGGTAAAACGAGGCGCGGCTCGGGATTCCCGGGAGCATGGTCTGTTGTTCCGTAGGGCAACCAGAAGTCATGGCACGGTCGGTGCAGCCAGCGCAGAGCGTCGCGCGATATGGGCAGAGCACAGTTGGAACCAAAACTCCACCAGCTCTGCCCGCAGTACATGCAGGGCTCATCCAGCTTTACAGTAGGTCTGTGTGTAAGAAGCTACAGCACACGAAGAAGGAAAACAGGGACCAAACAGCGGTTTGTGGCTTAATTATGTGGCACATCCTGCATACGGAAAGACGCGAGGGCGCTTATTCTATTCCTTTCTAGAGACCACCGCTAAGTACGGCCGCTGGCTGTCGCGCTCGAGACAGAGATAGCTCCGTGCTCTAGATAGCGGAGAAGAAGGCCCTCTGTTAGCTTAGGACGTGAAGTCGACCTTTAGGAGGTTCATATACCCGAACATGTGCGCGCGGGCCCGCGTCTCACGCCCCTCTCGCGGCTCTTCCAAAGCAGTAAGGTACGGCTCTAGCGTCTCAAGTGCGTGCCGCAGCGGCGCCTCCCGTTCCCCGCGACGGTCCAGGGTTTGCACAAAAGTGCTGAGGTATTCGTGTGGAATAACACCCCACCTCGTCTGGCCCACACCCTTGTCGTCCTTCGCGCGGGCCGCATCGCCCGCCGCGGTCGCACCTCTGCCGCCACGCCGCCGCCCGCCCAGCATGGAGATCTCCTCCTCGTCATCGAGTAAGAGCGACCGCGAGGAGGCGCGGCGCTGCTTGAGCTCCGGCGGCTCTGCGAGGACCGGAAAGGTGACGGCCGTGAGGTTCGGAACACTTTGCACGTAGACTACTCGCTCCATTGGAAAACGCCAATAGAGGCGCCGATAGCGGTCCATGCCAAGCGGCTCGACAATGGCGCCGTCGTCCTTGCCATCCTGCACGCCGAGCAGACGCGCGTAGACCTCCTCACGCTTGCGGTCGACTTCTTGGAGGATGGCTTCGCGCTCAGCCTCGAAATTCCTCTGCGCCGTCTCCCTCACGTCCTTTCCCGTCGCCGTCTCGCTATCCCCCTCCGCCTCGTCGATGCCCTTCTTCTCATCCTCGGCGTTGTTGGTGTGCTGATTGTCCTCCTTTGTCACTGGCTCGGCCTTTTGCGTGCTGTTCTGTGTCTTCTTTTTGCGGGCAGCCGTGGATGCCACGGACGGCAGCGTGCGCAACAACGCCTTTAACTCCTTCTCCGCCTCCTCGCGAATCTCCCTGAGCTTCTTCTCGGCGTTCAGTGCCTCCTCTTCGCGGTCCTTCTGCACACGGTCCGCTTCGTTGCGCACTTCGTCGCTGCCAAGCGCCTCCAACACGCAGAACTGAAGCAGATTGAGCCGATCAATGGCATCGACGTTGCCCCACGACGCCAAGGAGCGCAGCCCCGCTATCTTGTCCATCGTCGCCTTCAGCTCCAGGGAGAACGGATCTGTGTCCACCTCCTCTTCGGCGGCTGCCTCCGCGGCGCCTTCGCCTCTCGTCGCCATGGCAGCTGCCGGCTTCTCTGGTGGCGTGTCCTCCTCCTCAGCCGACGTTTTGGCGTCCGTCTCTTTCGAAGAAAAGGACGACGACGACGACGACGATGTCGAGGAGGACGCGTCGCTGTCGCTGTCGCTGTCAATCTCCTCCTCGTCTTCCGTGCTGGAAACCCGGCGCTGCTGCTGCCGCCGCTTCTTTTTGTTTCCACTGGCCACTCCAACGAACTCGACAAGCGCATCGAACCAGTTCTTCCCGCGAGTGACGATACGCGGCGTCCCCGGAGAGCGGAGGCGAACGCTTTCCATTGAAACGTCGAGCAGACACTTGGTCACCTCCTCCATCAGCCCATTCGCGTCCTGGTCCACGCACTCGATGCCCTTAACGAAGGTGGCAAAGTGCATCTGCGACAGATTCAGTGCACGCGGCACCGAGGAGAGCATGCTCCACACATACAGCGCCTTTTCGAACAGTTCAGGGGTGCCAAGCGGCAGCTCTGCGGTGTAGGCCACGTACCCTAACGTGGACGGAGTGACGAGCGTGGTGTCCTCTTCAAGGTCCTTCTCGTGCTCGTCACTGCCGTCGCCAAGACGCCGCCGCATTAGCTGTCGCTCTTCCTCTTTCTTGCGCTCCAGTTCTGCCTTGGCCTCCGCCTTTTCCAGAATCCGGCGCTTTGCCTCCTCGCGCTTGGCCCGTGCGGCATCCCGCAGCTGCTGCTTCTTCAACAATTCCTCTGGTGTCGGGCCTTTGAAGGGCTCGGTCGAGAAGCCCTCGATGTGGTTGATAACACGCAGACACGCGTGGGCGATGGGGTGCAGCAAGTCCTCATCGAGCTCGTAGCGGCACTCCTCGTCGTTGCGGAAGGTTTCACTCGAATGCTGCAGAGCAAGCTGCACGGCATCCAGGGTGACCTCGTGAAATGGTTCTGGAATTCGTTTGTCCTCCTTCGCCTTGTACTGGGCGCGTTCGGCATCGATGATGGCCTGTACCGCCCTGAGTCGCTCGTCGAGCATGTCGAAGATGGGTACGAGGTCGTTGAACTTGGTCGCGAAGATGTGCCCGAGTACCTGAATCATGGCTTGCAACATAGCGGCCACCTTCTTTTCGTTGTTTGTCAGACCGCGGAGGCGGCCCCACACGAGGCCGCCACGCAGGCCGGTGCGCACGCTCTTGGGCCCGCCAGACACCTTTGGGGCATACACAGCGGCGAGAGGAGCATTGTCTGTGCCGCCCTCGATCTTCGCCACCTTGAGGGCGGCGGCGTCACTGTGCAAGTCTGCGTGGCCGGCAGGGCCGTCGGTGGACTCTGAGCGACGGCGGCGCTGCCGAGAACAGCCGGTCGAGTTCGACGCAGCGTTGCCGCTGTCCTCTCCCGCCGTCAATGGCGTAGTACCTTGCGACTTTGCGGCGCTGGATGAGACGATCACCGGTTCTGGCGCAACCTTGCGCAGCATGTCCACCTTCTCCCCAGCCCCTTTCGCCTTCTGCCGGTACACTTTTTCCATCGCATTCAGGGCGCCTTCCAGGTCTGAGAGATCCTTCAGTGACACCTGCTCCCCCGAGGCGTTCGTGAGTACCATTTTCTTGACGCTCTGCAGCAATTCCGCGTTGGCGGCGAAGAGCATAACGGTGCGCACGACCGCGTCAATGTTGATCTGGACTTTCTTTGCCGTCTGCGAGCGTGCGGAGAGAGGGATGTAGCTGATGAGGTGAGAAATGTACACCCTCGCGGCGTGCAGGGCTGAGACAGCGTACCTCTCTCGTTGTTCCTCGTTGCCTTCGACAACAAAGAGTGACGCCAACAATGTCTCCTCAGACGACAGGATCTTGTACGGCAGCAGCTCCTCCGACGGCAGCGAGTTGAAATTGGCGACGGTACCATTAACGTCCGTCGCCTTGTACACTTGATAAGGTGACCGAGCCGTGATCATGACAAGTGCAGCCGCCCGTTGCGGCGTCGTCGATGCGGTTACGCTGCAACCCAATAAAAAAAAAAGACGAAAACAGCAGAGCGGCTTGGTGGCCGGTATACGACAGCAAAGCGACGACGCCCCAACTCTGCGGAGGGGAGGGAGAGAGTGGCACAGAGTGTGTCAGCAAGGAACTGCAGTGGTGCCCGAGGAGGAACGCAGACGGTGCGAGAAGGCGTGAGATAGTCGGCCCCTCGTGTAGTGATGGTGATGAAAATGTGCCGGTCTATCCGCTGTCGCGCGAGAGCGGCGGCGCAAACTCCCTTGTGGAAAGTCCACTGATGCACTCGGTAGGGTCTCCGTCTGCGTGTCTGTATGGGTGAGGGGAAGCTTGACCTCTATGAGGTATGCGTATGTAAGGCGAGGACGGGTGCGGTAGGTGTCTGATAACGGCGCATGAAAAGAAAACGAAGGAATAGTGAGACAACTGAGCGGATGGCACGTCACTGTGTTGTGCGACACGCGCGCACCTTTTTGAAGTTCTATGCGGCTGCGGGTGCCACAGCGCACGGAGAGGAGGGAAGAGAGAGAAGAAATGAGCAGCGAAGCACGCGACCAGAAAGGAGGAAAGCGTCCGCAGTGATACTTGACACGGATCGACATGAGTGCACACAATAGACCACAGCATGGACCTGTAACGAGAGCCTCTGTTACCCCTGCCCCATCCTCTCTCCTGCAGACTTAGCAAGCCCACTCGCGCACACACACACGCTGCACAAAAACGGGAAAGAGGGGTAGACAACGGATATAAGAGGGGAGGAAAGTGTGCGTGTGTGTGTGTGAGGAGGGGGGTGGGGCTCTGAGATACGAAAAAAAAAAACGACTCCTGAGACTTCGTCTCTTCATTCGCGCCCTTCGCCTTGTACAGTGGAGGCGCCTCGCCTGCCAGCTCGTCGAAGGGCAGCGTCACCTCCACACCTGCACCCCAGCATGCCCCCCACCCAGGGTTTCTTTTTGTTGTCGTTGATGTGATTCTCCATAGAGCTTCGTGCATGTTGTGAGTATGTGCGGTGTCACCATGAGTGAGTTTGTCTGCGTTTGTATCTCAGTTGCCCAGAGTCGCTGTTGTAGCGCTGCAAGCTCGTCTTCTTGTCTCTTGCATCTGCTAACCTACTCCCCCGCATGCGACCCGAGCCACTTCGACCAGCTCTCTCGTGTTCGAGATGGAGGAAGAGGCGGGGAAGTGAGGCCCCAAATAAAGAAGAGACACATAAGGAGAGGCGCACCGGTGAGGCGCTTAGATCAGCTCTGGAATGAGCTCCTCGTCCTTGAGACGCGGAACGGACAAGCGTACTGGCTCGCTGCCCACACGAGGTGTGATGCCGGCACTTAGGGCGAGACCGCCGGCAACGCCTTCCCTCGTGGCGAGAGCTGCTGCTGTGCCGTGCAGGGTCGACCAGCCGGCATTCCCGGCCCTCCTCATCCTCAGCGTCATCGCGCCATCGCGCCGGAGGTGCGGCATGTAGTTTGGGATCACTGACAAATCCTCCCGCGCAAATGGCCGCGGCAAAAGGCCACCGATCGGTACCACGTGCTTGAAGCTATCGTAGTTTGTCGAGGCAAAGAACAGCGCCGCACCGGTGCCCTTCAGGTGGGTGCGCTCGCAGCGCACCTTCATGAGGGCCGCCGTGGGGGCGGGCACCGCCGGCGCACCGTAGCTTTGCGGGCAGTCGTAGTCATCGTCGTCATCGCTCCAGTCACCACGGCGCGTGCTCACGCCCAAACTCCCGGCCCTTGCGCCCGCCCTTGGCTTCAGCGTGGAATCTGCTTTTACGAACTGCAGGTGATTCTCTCGCATCACGCGTTGTAGCATGCCGTTAATGTGGCGAATGTGGTAGAGAAAGAGTTCAATAGCTAGCTCGTACAGCGCATGCTGCACCAGCGCCCGCAGGGTGTAAATATCTTTCGTAAATGGAAACACAAGAGGACAGGTGCCGACATCGTGCTGCGTGCTCCACAGGTACATCTGCAGCTCCGCGAACAGGGTCTCGACAATGTCACTCTTGAATTTGCTGACTACCCTAGGGCTGGAGGCGAGCTGCTGGAGGTCGAGGTGGTCGTAGCCGCGTGCCAAGCCATCGTTGCCGTCCATCACGAACTGAAAGCACGTCATCTTTCCTTTTGTGCCGCCCTCGTGAGGTGGAAATGCACAGGAAATAATGCTGTTCAGCACGTACTTGACCACATTGTCGCCCACGAACTCGAGCCTCTCAAACTCCCACGAGCGCGCTGAGTTGGTGGACTGGTTGTCACTCACGTTGAACGTCTCTACAAGGATGCCGCGGTCTTTCAGCACCTTCAGCAGATATAGCAGACGCCGCTTGCGCTCGTGTGGGTTGTCGTGACTCAGGGCGGGAATCCGGTGAAACGCAGCGCACGAGTTCAGCCGCTGCCACCACATGTCTATTAGTTCATCCGGAGTTCCACAATACGGGCGAACAAGCTCCAGCAGCATCCCTTCTCGCCCCACGTGCGGAATGCCGTTGGCGTGGATGTGCCACTGCAAGAACGTCTCATTGCACAGCTTGCAGCGTTTGGCATCAAAGTCACAGAACATTTCGAGGAAGCGGCGCGTGCTCGTGTCGACGCTCACCATGATATTCTGATTGAGCTTTGCGGCGCTGCTGAAATCGGAAAACTCGCGTCGAAAAATGTTCAGTCGCTGAAGCGGGTCGTTCGGATTCGGCGTGCGCGGCGCCACAAGTAGCAGCCTTCCCTCTCGAGCCGGCGCCTCGCGGCGTTGGCGTCGGTGAGACACACTTTCACCACCCGCCGCATCACGGAGCACACTCACCGGCGTGGCAAAGTTGTAGTACACGGGAGCCTTCCGGCCAGAGGAGCTAACGAGGCTGGTGCTACTGCCGATGGGCGCAGCAGCGACACAAAGTGCACCGCTGCCGCTGCGCGTGCCTGCTGCTCGTGGTGCTCGCCGCAGGAGGCCTGCAGTCGGCACCACTGGCAGCCGCAGCGAAAGGCGCCTCTTTACACTACAGCGGTTCATGCTGCACCGACAAGCCCAAGGTGCTCCGTCAAGCGCGTCACTGATAAAGCGATGTAGAGACGAGGAAGATGTGAAGCCGACGACAACTGCGGCACGCGCCGATGTGCCAGTGCAGCGGCGGTCTTTCCTCGCAGAACAAATAACGCCTGGAAGTAATGGCGAGCCATTAAGCCCTGTGCGCGGAAGGGCGGCCGGAAGGGTCGTGGTTCTACCGACGAGACGTGTGCGTGCCAATGCAGGCTCTAGGCGGTCAGGCAAAACGCGCAGTCCGCCACGCAACCGGCAGAGACGCGGGAAAGACAAAGCCACGGTAGTTCAACACAAGGAGACGGCACAGGCCACACAAGTGCCGAGACCCCTTCTCCGACTCTCTCGCCGTGTCGCGCAAGACTCCCGCGTTCTCATACGGTGTGCAGTCCATCACGGACGCAGAGAGGGAATGCGAGAGAGAGACATGCGAGTGCAGAATGTGGTGAGGCGACATGACAAAACGGAAAACGGTGACAGAGGAGCCAAACAGAAGCAGTGCGGCACTGAACGGCATCAAAACGCACCGTGACCCTTCCCTCATCCACACACATACACACAGCGGCATGGAGGGGATGGAGATGCGCAGCTGCTCACTTTCATGGGCGTGCGGCCACCGCCATAGAGCAGAGACCCCTGCAGTAATGCTCCGCCGGCAGCCTGTGAGCAGAGGAGGCAATCCAGCACCTCTTCTCACCCCACGTGGCGCGCTTACTGGCTTGTCCTTCATCAAACTATCGTAACACAAGAAACGTCCATCCTCAATCCACGAACAAACGCACAAGGACGCAGACAAGCACACCCACCCACACCCACACCGGCACACACGCACTCACGCCCAGATACTCTGACAAGCGCAAGAGCCTAGGAAAGCAAGGCAATCTGCTAGTTTACATAGCAGCCAACGACTGGCCCAACGTGGAACGGCACTCCTGCACGCACAACAGCGGACACCAACCCGGCAGCAGCGGTGTCAACTGCGCAGTGTCGCCATGACGCAGAGGGTAAGGGAGAAGACGGGGGAGGTGGCACGGCGCGAAGCGTGAAGGGAGCACATAGCAAAGAGAGAGAAGGCTACAGAAAGAGAGCGGCGGGGGAGCGACAGAGAAGCAGAGACGCTCTCTTCCCTGCAGCCCACCACTCCTCTTGGCTGGGTCCGCTGCCGCATGTGCCCATTTGCGGTCACTTCCTCTTCGACGACCCTCTGGAGCCCTGACGACTACGACTGCCGCTACTTTGCGCCTCATTCACCTTCGCCTCAATTGCCGTGAGTTTCTCCTCGATGAGGTCTAGTCGTTCGCTGGACTTTGTCGACACGGCGTCGCGAATCGCCTCGAGCTGCGCGCGAACGCCGGCCATAAATCTGGAATTGTCAAGCGTGGCCGCGTTCCTCTGCGCCTCCGACACCGCATCTGAGACGATCACCTGCTCCTCCATCTCTGCCTCCTCGAGCGTGCGCACCTTCTCCTGCATCTTTTCCTTCCATGCATCCTCTCTGATGGCAGCGGACAGAGGCGGGAGTTGGACTGGCGGTGCCTCGGCGGTGTCGTTGAGCATGACTGTCCGAAGGCTGGCCACTTCGCGTGGCACAAAGCAGTACACGTACATTTTGTAGTGGCGGTAGTAGGTACTCATCATGTACGTGTCGATATCCTGCACTTCTCGCACGTTAAACACCATCGTCGAGTATGGCGGGCGGTGCACGCTGTGCCGCACCACGAGCTCGCGGAGGAGGTCGTACGAGTGAAAGCGGGAAAGGCGATCTGCGATGCTCGCCTCGTGCACACGATGCACGATGCCAAAGAGCGTGCTTGTCTTGAACGGGGAAAACTGCGACGCCTTGGCAAACAAGACGAGGTGGCCGTAGAGGTCGAGCAGCACATTCACCTGCGTCGCAGTTCGCTCACTCGAGTGTAGCAGCGCCCCACCGTGATCGTCGTCGATGCGCTTGATGACAGCTCGCAGCGCCTCAAGGTCCACGGCGTCGAGACACTCGCCGGTCTGCCGCTGATCGAGAACCTGCCACGTGAGACACTGCGCCATCGGAGGATAAAAGCGAGACAGACGCAGCGTAAGTTTCTAACGTTGCCGTCAAGCACAACATGAAAAAGCAGGAGAAGAGGAGAGCGCCATTACACCAACAAAGCTGATACTCTTCTTCGCCACATGCACCTCATCTCACAGAGGAAGATGCAGCAGGCCAACGCGCAACACCGCATGCCTCCCTTTTCCCGTCCGCGTACGCGGAAAGTCCTGGAGGGCAAGGCCTCCCGTCCAAGAGAAGTGGCGGGTGCCTGGGTGTGCAAGTGCTTTCCCATGCGCTTTTCTGTGTGGGTGTGGGAGGTGTGTGTGTGTGTGTGTGTCGTCGCGGCGACTGTTTTCCCTCCTCTGGAACGGCGGTGCCACGCGCACAAGGATGCCGTGTCTATTTTCTGATGACGCTTGCCATGCCAGCCGAGCGCACTTGAGGCTGTGTAAGTTTGCTTGTTTGCCGCCTTCTCTCTTTTCTCTTAGCCGTCGGTTTTGTGATGGGCACCATTATACACGTTTACGCCCACGCACGTACACGACAAACACACACGCAAGGTATCACGTACGCGCTTCGTGGGCTCACCTACCGTACTCACCCACCCAGGAAGCTTTCTCATTTCCCTTCTGTATACCCCTTCTCTGCCGTAGAGCGCGAGTCCAGCTCCGCTGTACCCCTCCCTGCAGCATCGCCCCCCCCCCTCCCCACACACCCACATACACCGCGTGACGCAAAAAGCGGCCCTCGACCCGCGTTGCAGCCATACGGCCGACAAGGTCGTCTCAGAACGGCCTCTGCCACGCGGTCTACCCACCACATCCGCTCGCCGCAGGTCGCCCTCCCCCCCCGCCCACCCTCACAGCCACTCTCACATCATGTCGGTCGCCACGTGGTGCATCCCGCGACTCCCCGGAGGGGCTCCGGGGCCACACCAGTAGGCCCTGAGGGCCGGGGGGCAAGGAACGTCCAAGTCGCCTTAAACCTTCGCCGAATCCAATGGACGGCACAGACATGATCACGGCCGCGGGTCGCTCCGACGAAACGACGACCAGGATGTGAATGCCGGCATGCGCAGTAACACATTGCTCTGAGGTCCTCTATGTCGTAGGTTGTTTGACCCCGTCACCACCATAGGTGGCTCGGCATTTGGCAGGGGATAAGGGAGGAGGGGGAGAGAGGCTCTGCCTGGCTTCCCCTCACAGAGTGTAGGGCTACTGGGCCCTGACATGCCACGCAAGCTGAGGTGTCCCCCTTTTCTCCTCGTTATCAAGGTCCATCGCGGATGGTGCGTCAACATGAAGGGCACCATGTAAGAGGCCTGAGTCGAACAATCCATACGCGCAGGTTTCGCAGGGTGCACGTTGCCGACGCCGGTCGGGTCGATGTCCTCCTCCCTCTCCAGCACTAAGGGCGGTGCCTCTTGTCACCCCTTGCCCGCATGAGAAGCAAGCATCTTCTTTGTCATAGCGCGGAAGAACAGGATGCGCGCGCGTGGGGCCAGCTCTCGCACTGCCTCGTGCACTTGGTCCTCCGAACCCGACGCGTGCTTTTCTTCCCTTTCCGTGAAATGAGTCATGTCCAGCGCGGCGTCCAGCGCATCGTCGCCCCTCTGCCAGGTGTCCTCCGCCGTATGAAGAGTGTCTATGTCCACCACCTCACCAAAGACGTAACGCACCAGCGCCTTGAACGCGTCGTAGTACGCTGGCGCGCGCTCACTATCGCCGCCGATCGCCGTCGCCCGCAACACTGCCGTAAGTAGCTGGGCATACCGCACCAGCGTTGCCGCGGTGGGCGCGGAAGGGGATGCCCCCTGCCGCAAACAACCGGCAGGGTCCACAAGCACCAGCGCTCTGACCCGCTGCATGTCTGGAAGCCCCAGCGCCTCGTCAACGTGGGCTATCGCCAGGCGCCATCGGCGACCACGTAATAGTAGCCGGACCACCGCGAGACTGCATTCCTCGTCCCAGGTCTCGCGCTGAACAGTTCGCAATCGCATAGCCGTGTTGCTGAGATTCATCGGTGACTTCGCCAGGAGCGTCAGAATAGTGCGGGCTACGACGAGTGAGTACGGCGTCCCCGTCGCGTGACGCTCCTCGACAGCGCCGTATGTCTGGAAGACAGTCACCAGCGCGGCGTGCCAGTCACCGTGCCGAACGGCCACCGAGCACAGCAACGCCTCGCTGCCACAGATGTGGTAGTCCGCAACGCAGTGGGTCAGCGCCGCTGCGTCACCTAGCACGGATAGTGCTTCGATGTTCTGCTGGCGCCACTGCGGGTTCTTCTTCTCCTGCGTGGCGTACATGGCGGCCCATGTGCGACGCCACTGTCGGCCAACCTCCCTCTGATTCACGGCGCGGCTAAAGCGGAGAAGCGGAAGCAGAAGCCGCGCCAGTACAGCACGCTCCTGCGCGTCCACGCTCACCGGGTTCGACGCCGGCGTTCTGGCGGAGTTTGCGAGAGCTGAGGAGTCAGAGTCCTGCGCCGCAGCGGCTTCGGCCTGGCCAACGTGATCGACGGCGCTCCAGAACACATCGATCGCACTCAGCCACAAGTTGGGTGGCCCCGACGCCCGTGGGGCGGCCAGCGTACCGCACCTCTTGCGAGACGGCACAACATCATTTCCCTGCGATCGCGGCGTTCTCGCCTCTGCTTGTGCGGCGGCGCTCGACCTCGCCACATCCTGCGCCATGCGATCCAGAGCTGTGGCAAAGAAGTCCACAGTACACGTGCCACGGGCGAGAGAGACATCCTTTGTAACGAGTTCGCACAGAAGCAAGCTCGCTTTCCAGTTCGCCGTCGCAGCTGCCAGCCGCTGCAGCGCTCGCCCGACACCGGCGCTCGTGCGCTCACGGCTCATGATCTTGTAGACCGAGTCGCGGAGACTGAGCATGAGAGGGAAGTCCCTGCCTGTGTAGCGCCCCACCGCGGCAGCACCGCCCGCGTCTATCGCCTTCACCGACCGCTTCGACGACAATAGCGCCGCACCGCCAGCACCACGCAGGCAGGCGGAGGTGCGCTGACGCGATCGCGGCGGCTGAATCCAGTGCTCCAGGTTGTCGGCATCACGGCGGCAAAGTCGATATCGCACTCGCTTTCCCAGCGCGCTAGAGCTGCGGAAGCACAGATGTACCCCTTGCAGGATCCGGGGAGAGCACGTGGACGTCAAAATCCGCCACACCGGCGAATATGACGAGACCCGCGAAGCATCACTAGCGCACGACGCCACCATCAACTCTGATGACGTGTTGAGCACCCGGGCAAGAAGGGCGAAGAGTTCCACATCCTGGTCAGCCACGGCACCAAACATGACCTTCTCATTCATGTGATGAATGTCAAGCTGGCGCACGACAAGGCGCACCGTTCTCGCCGTCACAGTGGCGAGCTCCTTCAGACGCTCCTCGACTGCCCACCGCCATGGCGCCTGCTGCACTTGCGCCGCGGCAATCCTCTCCAGCACCTTCGCCGCGTGTTCGGCGAGAAGAACCAGCTCGGCGCCGCTCCACATGTGGCAGCCGTAGCGGCGCTGCTGCTGGCCCGGTGGTGAGCATAGAAGCTGCACGAGTTGCAAGAGAGTAATCGCCAGAACGCACGACACGTACGCACACTCCGGTGCCGCTGGTGTGTTTTCCGTCGGCGTTAGTGTCGACCCTTTTCCGTTGCGCGCCATCCGCGAGGCAGATGAGCCGTACAGCAGCTGGAACACGTTGAGGAGTCCTGAAGGACCGTGCACATTCTGCTCCAAAAACTGCAGCACCTCGACCGCCACAGCAGCAGGGCTTGTCGAGGCCGCCGTCGTGAACCGCAGCCAGACCGTCTCCTTGACGGCTGCGCAGCACAGGGCAAACGCGTCCACCGAGTCGCTTGACAGCAACGCCGACGGAGACAACGGTGACTTCGTGGCATAATCACTCAAGAGGGAGCACCTCATTCCATCCATGACAGTTGGCGGCGCGGCCACCGAAGTCATTGACAACGGATCGGTCATGTGATCGTTCTCAGGGTCTCTGCCGAGTTCGTGCTTGCCTTTGCCGTTCTCCACCCTGTAGGCACCGGTGCGAATGGATTTGGCGAGCACCTCTGAGGCGCGACGGTGCTGTACGGCCCGCTGCGCCGTTTGATGCAGGGCGTCAACGGCTCGTTCGGTGCTCACGCATATCTCCTCCATCATCACCGTGAGGTCGCCGTGAATTGCCCGTTGCACGGAGGGAGAAGTAAGGTAAGCCGCCGCCTCTTCACCGAGTGCAACAAACTCGTCCGGCCGTGACGCCTTTACGCTGCAGAGGTGGCTGAGCCACAGCGCATGAAGAGCTGCTGTTGCGGCAGTAGCAGTAGAGGTAGCTTCCGTTTGCGCCCTCGCGTCGCGCGCGAGTCGAGGCAGCATTACGCGATGCATCCATGCTTCAACCTTCGCCTGTGTCTTCCATGGCTGCGCAGGGGCGGCCAAAGCCATGAAAAGGACCGCCCCGCGCCGGAAGCAGTCGGATGACATACCAACCGCTCTGGGCGGCTCCGCATCTCGACGCTTCGCCTCCGGGACGCTCAGCCGCAGAAGAGAAAGTGTGCCCTCCCAACTCTGCACTTCACGAAGCATTGACTGCAGAGCGAGAACGACCTCGGTGGGAAGAAGCAGGTCTTCTGCCGCCCTAGGAAACAAGGTGCCGCCGCACTCGCTCAGAGCCCTGTGCCGTGGTGCAGCGGAGTAGGCGCTTCGAACCAGATCTAGCGCCTCTTTCCAGTAGGCCCGCTCAATCGACCACGACCGTGACAGCTTCGAGGTGCATCGCTGGGGTCGCCGCGGCGACGGCGGCGGTATGTTTGCTTCGGTTGCGCTCAGATGGTCTCGCTGCATGGCTCCGAGAGTGAGAAGGTGCAGATGCTCCACAATCGCTGCCACCTCCATGCCCCGCATCACCTGCTCCGGCTGCGCCGCGGTGTCCGCTTGCGCATCGCTGGTGCTGAGCAAGGCGTCCGTGGAGCTGCTCGTCGACGGTGTGCTTGGTCGGCTGGCGTCCTCCACTTCGTCTAGATCGTCCAGTGTCCCCATCGAGGCTTCGTAGAGGATCCACCTCTTGACCCACTCCGGCTGCTGGTGGAAAGCCGTGCGGCGTGCGATGGAGCCCGGCGGGCGCACTTCGTCGCCCACTTCTCCGCGGGCCCAGCGTGGCGCTGAGGAAACGGCGACGCTGCCGCCCTCCGCGATGTGGGTAGCTCTAACTATGCGTGTATGTGAAGCCGTTTCCTGGACGCTCTCCGTGGCGGTAGCATTCACACGCGTCGGCCCCTCCTCACAGAACGCAGGCGCACCAGTCTTCTTCACCCCCGCGCTCAGGACGCCCGTCTGACCTGCCAATACCTTGTCTCTTCCCTCCCCACCTCCCTCGCGCTGGCTTTGGCCCGGGGCGTCCGCTGTGCGAGTGCGCGCGGCGGACAGGCGGAGCTGCCTGCGTCGTTGAGCCCAAATCTTTCGGTGACTTTCCATCGCTGCTGTCTCTGCCGCCTTGCGCAGCTGGGCCTCTTCCGTCGACGCAGCGTTCTCGTAAGTCAGGCTCGAAAACAGCAGGAGGAGGTCGCTTTGACGCAGCTGCACGCCGATGCCCATGAGCCGGTAGTAGAAAGTTACGGCCGCCCCTATCGCGCGGTGGCGAAGAAGGGAGTGGAGAAAGTAGCGCACCTGAAGAACCAAGGACTCCGACAGAGTTGAGCCAAAAACGCAGCTGCGATGCAGCGACGTCCACATCGCGAGCAGCAACGCCGCATCCTCCTCGTGCGAGTCTAGAAACGAGAGGAGAGGGTCCTCTACGGTCGACGCGCCAGCGGCAGCGTTGCGCGTGCTACTGAGGGCAACAGAATCGGCAGCGGCGGCAGCGGCGGCACCGGCGGAGCCTGTGTGGGCGCGTGGTCTCGTACCCTCCTTTGCTTCGCACTCCGCCGATGCCATGGAAAGACTTCTGCTGTGCGAGGGAGAAGACGTGTTCACAAGGCTTCCTCTCTCTGCGTCACATGGGGCTGTCTTCGCACCAGTGTCTTCGGGCACGTCAGCGTGCGGCGCGCATATGGAAGTGCGCGGCGAGCCGGAGATCAACGCCGAAGTTACCAATAGCGGGGTCGGCATGGCGCGGGGCGAGTGACTCTCCCATCGATATCGCCATAGGGCACCCCATCTGCGCTGCCGTTGCCGCATCTGCCGCTGCGAGAGGTGCGAGCACAGAATGGCAGAGCCGATCGGGGAAAGCGAAACCGAGTGCGCGGCTACCGGGCCCGGTAGTGGTGATGCGAAGGCCTGCTCGAGCGGAGGCGGAGTGCAGTCTGCCGCCGCATTCTCTTGACTATTTTCTGTTGCCGTGCTCAGGCAGCGCCACGCGCAGCGAGTGGACGACGCCGTATCATGGTGGGAAGCAGCGCGCTGCGAGGGGTGGAGAGAGCCGACAGCGCGAAAGCACAGTGAGCGCATTCAAGACGCCCTTGATGACTGCAAAGGAAAGAACGGTGGTGCGCTGTAGAAGACAAGGATCCGTGCCCGAGAAGCAAGGCCAACCGTAAGGAAACAGAAAACAAGAACGGCTCCCCTCGTTCGGTGCGAGGGCGAGAAGAGGGCTGAAACGAGAAAGGCGGGAGGGTATTATGTCGCGCTGCGCGTTCGAAAGGGCTGGGGAGAGAGATCCAGCACCATACCCGATGTGCGCGGGCACCACTGGCGCGTCTCGCCAGCAATACAGAGAAGTTACGAAAACGAAAAAGTATGCAGAAGAGAGATGAAGTATGCGAGATAATATATATATATATATTATTTGTCTGTTGACGTGCGGTGGAGGAGGGGGAGGCAGTAATGGGGTTGGAGTCACACACGCTCGCACACACACAGGCCTATGACGAGTGGCGTGCCCACAAAATACGAAAGGCCAGCAACGCGCCAAGCCATGAGAGCCACGACAAAGACGAACGTCACTCTCCAACGAATCGGTCTTCGTCTTTCACGCCGCGCTTCGTTTTCGTTTTGTATATTTCGAAACCGCCGTTGTACTCTCCCAGCAACCCACTCACACACACACACACAAAGCACAACGGAAAGGAGGACGAGGACAAGGCACGGTAGGCGTGGGAAAGGGCAACGAAACAACAACAAACACGAAGGCGCAACGCCAACAACATGGTGGCGCGCACGTCAAGGGGACGCTCGTGCGCAGAGTCGTTGCTTCGAAATGGCGAACTCCACCGTCTATCACCTGTGTGACGCCTCCGCTTGTGCGGCTGTGTACACTTTCTTTCTTCCGTTTTTTATTGCAGAGCGATGCTGACAGGAAAAAGGGGGGGGACAATGACGCTAAAAACGGACGGCCCTGCGCCGCACAAGAAATGTGCGCAAATACGCACGAAAACACTTTGACCGAAACGACCAGAAGCTAACATCACTGCAGCGCCCCACCGACCTGATGTGCTGTATCGTTGCATATATATATATATAGTTTTCCTTGTTGCGTTGGCCGAGTGATAAAAACACCCGCGACAGAAGCTATAAAAACGACGGCGAGGAGCGCGCGACACCACCATGCGCAGGCAGGTTTGCTGGCAACAAAGAGACAGTCCATCACCCAGCAGTACCATCCACTTCCTTGCGCAGGCCCTGTGAAAGAAGACTGCTGCCACTCAGCCCTCCACAGGTGTGCAAGCGTCGCTCCCTGTTCACATATACTCCAAAACGTGTATGGAGAGGGCGGAATGCCTACCAAAGCCTACCACATCTCCAGTGAACCCTTCTCACGGAAGAACTCGCTTCCTGCCCTTTCTCCGACTTCGACGAGGCGGAAAACACCAAGCTATGCACAAGCGAAAGCACGCCCGTCCTTTTTCGATATAGGGTGACTGCGAGGCAGATTCACTTTTTCTTGGCGAGGCGGCGGCGATACACGGAGGGATCGATGATCTGAAAGACACGTCGCACCATTGTGGCTACTAGGTAGGCCGAGAGCATTAAAAGTGTCACAGACGCAAGGCACACCGCGCGCTGACTGGGACGCATCAAGGCGATCATACCCCACATCCACACCCGCGCCCCGCGCAGGTGCACAACTAGCGCGATAACCGGGAGAAGCGGGGGCACTACAAGCTCAAGGAATGAGACGAGCATGAACATCTGCCGCGTGCAGCCCGATGCCGACGCGGGCATGACAAGAGGCATGCAAAGCCGGCGAGCCCGCACCCGGGTCATGAACCGCTCCTTGATCTCTTCGCATACCCAAACAAAGGCTGCAGTCACAAGAACGCACATCCCATACGGCGCTAGCACGTGCGCCCGCCACTCCTGCTCCAGTAGCCCGGTAAGAGGCGCGGTGGTGCTGAGAAGGGGGACCGCCTCGACAAGCCCAGACACATCGTCGCCAAAGCGCTGCTTGGCTATGAGTTGAAGCGCAAAGAGCGTCGCCTGGGCGTTCGGCAGCTGTCCCCGCTGCAGAACACTCTGGTACACCTTGCGGTGTTTCTCCAGTATCGGTCTCACCTTCCGGAGTCTAGACTGCATCTTGAGCAGCTGCTTCAGCTCCGATCGCTTAGCCTCCGTCGACTCGTCGTTCGCGACAATAGCCTCGCGCGTCGTCGTGAGAGTCGACGCCACCCAACCGATCGCGGCATCTGCCAAAGGTTCTACCAGGGCCGCCAGCTCCGTGCCCACCGTCTTACTGTTTTCGACAGCGGAGGAGAGGCGCTGCAGCTGGGATTCTACTTCCACGCTCGATGCCGCTGGCGTCGCCGCTCCCGCGCGACGGGACTTCCACAGATCGCGCACATGGGCCATCTCGCGCTCCATGAACGGCAGCACGTCGGCTTCAAGCACTAGAGGGACGCGAAGGAGTGCAAACGGAAACGATGACGGTGTCGTGGCTTCGGCGGCCGCCGCCGCACTTGTGTTTGCGATCGTGTGGGAGAAGTGCCGCTCCACGAGGCCCAGGAACTGCTGATCATTTAAGCTGTCACTTGAGCCGGCCGACCGAACGAGGTGCCACATAGCCGCTATTTCGCCTTCCACCAGCGCGCGAGCATCAGCAGCCCCCTGCGCATCGCTGAGGTTGTGGAACGACTGCTCCTTCAGTCTCTCGGCGTAGCGCCGTTGCACGTTTCGATCAGAGAAGTACTCGGCAATGGGCAATGCTCCTGGCTCGCGCCGTTCAGTGTTCCCCGGTTTGTCTGGGGTGTCTGTCTTCTCACCACCTGAGGGGTAGTTGCTCAGACGCTGCTTCTCTTGATACGCTTGCAAGAGACGCAAGTCCGCCTTCCACTGCTGCCACTGCCGATTTCCAGCATCTTCGGGTTCGAAGAAGAACGCCTCTTCTCCAGGGTTGAAGTTGTACACCCATTCCCCAGCGCGAAGCCGCAGTGGCGCAAAGGCCTTCGCTTCTGGAAGTGTGCCAGACTCGATGGTCACAGTGTGTGATCGACTGTGATGGGGGTGGGCAGTGTCGGCAGAGATTGGAGAGAGCAGCCCGAGGGCAGCCACGATGGCGGCCACGCACACGAACCGAGCAAACATCCGAATCAACATTGCTTGTAAGGCGCGTGGACCATTAACTCATGCCTAGGGAGCCCGGATCTTCCTCACCTTGCACATGCACCTTCGATACCGTTCTGACGGCGGGGAGAGAGGAGTTCAGTGGCACTAGGCAGAGGAACACCTGCGCGCTCAAGGGCACCCGCTTGTGTGTGAGTAGGTCTGAGTGATAGCGGTGCGCTTGCTTGTAGCTGCGTCCTCTCGGAACGCCATGTGCAAAGAAGCTAAGCCAGTGGAGGCAAGAAAGGCAGAAGTGGTGGTGGTGGTGATGGTGGCGGGGGCGTCAGCACGTAGATGGAGGCGAGCGGCAACGCGGACGGAGGAAAGGGCGCAAGAAGGGAGCGAGAGAGTGGCGGGAAAGCCTTGGCGCTCATGTGGGACGGAGGGCAGCCAAAGATGCAGCGCATTCGACATCGATCAAGTGAAGCCGATGGGTGGCACTGTAGCGTTTTCGCTTTGCTGCGTAGCTGTGGGATTTCTCGGTCGCCATAGGCGGTAGCAGCCCTGGTCTGCACGACATGTGAGTGTCAGCAGGACACTGACATGAGAAACGCATGGGCGAAGCACAACAACAACAACGTGGGCACACCCGTCCGAAACCAGACACACACACGCACACACAGGCGTGACGGTGAGAGAGGTTGAAGTAACATTGTTGCAAAGGTGGGGGAGGGGGGAGAGGATCGACATGTTGTGCACGACTGTCCCCTTGTTTCTCTCGCCATTGTCCCCACACGGTAGGCAAGCGCGCGTGGCTGTGTCCATGGGGGATATCCGTGTTCGAGTCAGGCCGAGCGAACGGTGAGCTGGCGAACACGTACCTCACAGCATGGTGTGCTTCTCTGTAAGAGACCAATAGGGGCAAAAAATCCAGTATCTGATGGCGTTGTTTTGCTTGCCGTTGTGTTGATAGCCTTCGTGAGCAGAGCAAGACATCACTGCCACTCAGTCCTAGCCGGGATGCGCACCACATTCTCTCCTCCGTATCCTCGCCACTCTCGGCGAATTCGACTACCATGGCCACATGTTGCGCACACGCAGCCACCATATGTGCAGGATAGCACCCCAGCGGTACCCGCTGATGCGGTGCAAGCGCTGGTTGTAGTAGAAGCCTTCCCCGTACGCCACGACTTGCTCGCTGTAGTCCTTCGACAGGCGATTCCACGGCTCCACCAACTGCGTCGACACACGCGCAAAGCGAGAGGGGTAGTCCTGGTTCCGCTCTGCCAAGAGCAGAGCGTGCTCCTCCACCGTCACATTTCGGCTGAAGTCTGCCGCGGAAAGCGGAAAACGGCGCGCCGGCGCCCCCTCGACAGTGTCGTAGACGTAGCCCAACCGCTCGCTCAAGTCGCGGAGAAGAGCCGTGCCGTTTTTCTGTGCGTGTCGCCACTCGGCCAAAGTCCACGCCGGCTCCCTTTCCGTCACCACCGATGCCGACGTTTCGGCGGCAGGTCTCTGAGACCTTAACAGACGATTCATGTCCGCGACGCACTCCAGATCAGATGCGGGAAAAACAGACCCCTCGTAGGCATACGGGTACACGCGATGGGTGTCTCTGTAGACACGCCGCGTGAGGAAACCGGCGCACCACAGCAACTGGTCGAGCGCCTGCGACACTCGAGTCCTCTGACGCTCTCTCGCCCCATAGACTTCGCCAATGTCGCCCTGCTGCGCCTTCGCTGCATTCCACCGACTCACACGCGCAAAGAGCTCCTGGCGAGCTTCGACAGACGCGTAGCGAAAGGGTGTGCGCGTGTCCAGCACAAAGAGTGGGCCCTCACCCACAAGCTCCTCCTCCTCCCGCTGCCACTGCGCAGTGAGATGGTGCTCCGTCCACACGCTCGGCGCCATGCGGCCAAACACAGACTCCGCCAAGTGCTCTGCGATGGGGCGGAGATATCGGTTGCCGCGGTCCGCGGCTTCAAGGAGAACAAGCGAGAATCCCTCCGGCATGCCAGACTCCAACGCGACGGTGAGCAGCTGCCCGGCAATGAAGAACTCGCGCAGCGCGGCGTCCTTCGCGAAGGCGTCCACGAACGCGGAGACCCCCGTCCCTGCCGACCTTGCGGTCCCCTTCGCCGTCTCCTGCGATGGCGACTCTTCCGTGCCCGCTTTACGTCGGCTGCTGAGCTCAGCGCCGTGCTCCTCTGGTGTCACGAGCTGCATTTGCGCCTCCATGTCCGCAATCAGCGCCTCTGCCGCAGTCGTCGTGAAGGGGTATAGAACAGCCTTGTACACGGCGCTCAGCACCGTCGCAACGCTTGTCCAGCGCGACTTGTTCATGTAATCGTGCACGTCCGCGGCGTAGAGCAGCGGCTGCAGATCCGCGTTCTCCATCGTGTGCTGTTTTACTTTACGCAAGGTTTGCAGGCGCGACTTTCGCGGTGGGCCATCATCAAGAGAGCTGCCCCAGTGGCCACTCATCCTCATCCCAGCTGAGGCGGCCCCGCCGGCGTCGGTGCGACGAACGCCGTAGCCACCGCTTCGGAGCAGTTCGACGCACGGCTCTAGGGCGTGAATGTGCCGGGCAGCGAAGCGCAGCAGCCGCGCCGCATACGAGTCGACCGTGTCGTCAACGAGCGGCAGCAATTGCGGACTTTCCCCCAGAAAGTGCGGGGAGGCGGCATACGCGACGTCGCGCAGCTTCTCGATGGAAATGAGGGGTGCGCCGGTGGCGGTGTCGCGCGCTCGCAGGAGAAAGGAGCTTAGCACAAACGGATCGGTGCGTCGAGCCGAGTAGGTCGTCGCGTCCAGCGTGTGTACAAGAGGGAAGTCGCTCCTCCATCGCTTCATCGCTGCCAAGCAGACCAGAAAGAGGGCGTGGACATCCACGACCGTGGTGCTTAGACTCACGCCCATTGAAGACCCCGGCACGGCGCCACTGTGAGATGGGTGCGGTGTCTGTTGCGTCGCCGCCGCACTGGAGCTCCTCGGACGCTTCTGCAGGAGTCGATGAAACAGACTGAATGGTTCCATTGTCCATTCGGCCAAGTCCTTCTCGAACGCCGCCACCTCTGCCGCAGCACCGGACAATGGGCCCCTCGCCGCCCATCGGCTCGTCCCTATGAGGAGCAGGGATTCGGTCGAGACGAACGGAGAGTCCGCCACGCTCGCAAAGCGACGAAGCACCCGCTGAACTCTGTGCCCCAATGCTGCGCCGTCGCCGCGCGCCTGCGACGGCGCATTTTTGATGCTCTGCAGCTGATCCAGCAGTACCTCGGCAGCCCACGCAACTTCGCTGTCGCTGTCTGCGACGCGGTTCACCGCCTCCAGAAACGAGCGGGCCCACGATCCGTTGCTGTCGCCCGGGTGGTGGTGCGCCTCAACGAAGGCACTCATGTTTGCTGCTTGAGCACAGCGTTCCACTGTCGCACGTGGCACGCGCAGGGACATCTCGAGGGCGAGAGAGGCGTACAGGTGGCTCATATCGTACCGATGTCTGTGGATGAGTTGCACGTAACTGAGGGCCAGCAGCGTCTGCAGGAGCAACTCAAACAGAGCTTCCGAGTTGGGCACGTCGAGCTGACGCCGAGATCGCCGTGGTGGAAAAGGAACTCCGTTCGGGCAACTCAAAAGCGTGTGCCGGCTGTTGCTCATGACGTCGACCAGCTCAGTCTCATGTTCGGCACAGGAGTCCGGCAGAGGAACGCCGATGATGGTCATTGGCGCCGCCGAGGAAGCAGGCGGCGAATCGGGCACATGTGACGGCACGCCACTAGTATAGAAGCGACGAAGATCAAGATCGCAGACGTAGCCGAGACGACGCAGGATGACGAGGAGCTCGCACTGTGCCTCTCGCGCGTCTCGCTGCACCCCCTTGAATCCGGAGAACAGCATGCTCGCCTTCAGAAGGCGTCGATTTAGCCGCGCCGTCAAACGCCCCTCGTATTCGTCGTCGCCGCGTCCGACCTCCGCCTCGCGGTAGACGTCCTCCATCTCCGGCTCCTCGTCGCCGGTGTGGATGTTCTCGCTTGTCACGGCGATGAGTGTCGCGATGCTCTGGCGGGTCATGAAAGGGTCATCCACCTCGCTGAAGGTGTGGTCCACAGCGTAGAACTGCTCGAAGCGGAGGAGTCGCGACGGGTCAGCTCTCGCTGATGCTGCCCTCGCTGCTTCGTGAGAACGACAAGGAGAGCCGCGCAGAAGCAGCTCGCGCCACAGGTGCGTCGGTGCTTGTTCCATTGATTGTAGCAGCAGCATCATGGCCGCCTTACTCTGCTGCCTAGCAAATATACCGTGTTCCCGGAGCGTCGCCAAGGCGCCGGCAGCGTGGTGGGACCCGGCACTCAACGACTCGTGCAAGTGCACCACAGCGCGCACACTCGAGGACACCGTGGCAGGATGCTTCTCCGAAGGCCGGGTTTTCGGCCTTATGAGCTGTAAAAGGGCCAACGTGTAGTGGAGCTCCGCGCGTATCCATCGTGGCAGGCGGCTGTTGGGCGCGGCGCTGAGCGCGTCGCCGCTTTGCACTAGGTGCTCCACGAATGCGGCGAAGGCGGACGCATTGAAGGCCTCATTCACCGCCACCGCAGTTGTCACCACGCCGGCTGCAGATGTCGCTTCTCGGGCGTGACCAGCCGCTTGTGTGGCCGCCTTCGCTTCCTCCCAGACACCGTAGAGGATGGCGAACACCTGCGCAGGCGTCGGTGACGCACCTGACTTGCGCCGCTGCGCCTTCATTTCTGCAACACCGTCACGCCATACGTGCGCGGCCGCCGGGCTCAGGCCCGCCTCTCCGCGGACAAGAGAGGAGGCCACCATCAACTCCGGCAGAGGCTCCTTGCACCGATGCCGAGAATGGAGACGACGCAGCTGCGCCACACGTATTTCCGCTTCGTGACAGACGCCGGCTGCGCGGAGCGTGCTCCAGGCAGCGAGCACCTTCCTGCACGACACATCTCGGCTGCCATCAAGCGGTGATGGGAGGGAAGTACCCGCGGCACGATGAATGCTCGTTGCTGCAGTCCGGCGCGATCCGGCGTCGCGACCCATAGACGACTCCCCATCGGATCCGTCGGCGGCATCCTTGACCCCTTTCTCTGCTCGGAGGCGCGATTGGCGCTCCACAAGAAAGCGCTGGTAGCTCCGCTTGAAGTGCACGTGATCTGCATACGCCGCCTGCTCGCTTTTCAGTAGTTCTTGCAGACTCACGTGCAGATCGCGCTGAGCCTCCGCGACGGCCTCGTCAAAGGCCTTGATATGCTCGTGATACCGCAGTTTTGCACGCAGCAGACGCTGTATTTGCATGCGGTGCAGCGGCGCCTCGGCATCCACCGTCAGGTGCGTTAGCCGATACTCGATAGTGTTGGTCATGCGAGTGAGGCGGCTCAGCACCTTGAAGTCGGCAAGTGAGACACGCGTCGTCCTCAAACTCGAGCTCTGGCGGCGGGAAATGAGAGTGATCTGCCCCGGTGGGTCCAGAGCCTGCAGCTTGGCAATGAAACGCTCTGCTGCCCGGACAGCAGGGCCTGCATCGTCCTTGAGCACCAGAGACCAGGCGGCTGGTCGCTGTAACCGCTGCAGGGCGGACCAGCGCTCCTCACCAAAGAGCAGGCTCAACTGCTCTGGGTGAAACCAGTAGTGCACGATGCGGCGCGTTGTACTGTAGCGCGGGCAGACGCCAGCGTCGGCGGGGAGCATGAACTTAACGACCTCCAAGAGGCGCATAAGATCCATTTTGGTGTCCGTGACAACGCGGAACGGAGCTCCCACGTGAGCGAGCACCATCCATTGCTCAGGCGTGCTGAGGATGCGCTGCCCAGACATGAAGTCAGGTGGCAGTGGTAAGTCGAGCTGCGGCAGCCACGGCCACTCGACATCTTCGTCCATTAAGAAGGTTCCCGTCTCCAAGCGTACCCCCTCCGCTGACACGAGTAGGATGGAGAAAATAAGAAGAATGCCCAGCCAGCAGCGGCGCGGCTGCGCCACATGTCTTCTTCGGACCATCATCACAAAGCTCCACTGTGCCACGGCGCTGCCTTTTCCTTCTTCCACATGTATATATGTAAGTATATATTCCAGCTAAACGGTTCAACCTGATGGCGTCGGTTGGAGGTACCCGACAGGGGGCTCTTAGAAGAGATACACGCTCCCGTATCTGTGCGCCGCCACCTCCAGCCCTCGACGCCTCTGACGGCGGTACGGAGGGGCAAGAAAACGTCAATGAGGAGTGCGGAGGGGTGGAGGAGGAGGGGGAGTGTACTGCTTGGAATCGCTGCACAGCCAAAAATAAAAAGGTAAACGACAGCAAGAAAAAAAAAAAACGAAGCATTGAGTGAGAGGACGAGACGAGAAGGCGTTCGACGAGGTGATGCATGAGGCAGCTGCACTTTATACACTATGGGAAAAGAGGAGACTGGAAGGGATGGATAGTTATCCGAACTTGTGGTTGTGCCAGCAACTCTAAGGCCTCTTCAGATCCACGTCCGCTCGGCCACAGAGAAACAAGTGAGTACGCCCGAGGGCATGCCATGGCATCCATAGGGTCGAACCCGATGGAAAGAGAGTCGTGCGAAGCAGCCTGTCATCTCAGCCCTGCGGTGTACCCCCGCCTCCACCCCCCGTCGCGAGAGTCACCTTTGCGGCAGCGGCTTCGATCACGCTTGCCGCCCGTGCATCGCGACCGCATTCTTGTGCTACGGTTTCGTCTTCCAGCGGGTTTCGCCGCCTCTGTTATACGCACTCTTGTGCAGGATGCCGCGATCACCCACACGCATCCGGGCGCACCAGCACCGGCAAATACACACACAGGGAAAGAGAAAGAGAAGGGTGCGTGTGGCTTGTCCAGGCACCGAGGACGAGAAAACGCGTGAGAGCCGCATAACTGGTCTATACAAAAAGGTGCTAGACATACATCTTGAGGAAGGCGCCTTCGACCCCTCGCCCCACCCCTCACACACGCGCACACACGCACACACGCCTGCCACCACCATCTATGAAAAGGAGCGGAGGAGGGGGAGTACGGGGAGCAAACGAGCAAGCAAAGAGCTGTCCCAACACACCACGAACACACAACACTCCCAACCAAACACGGCGGCGGCGGCGGCGGGTTAGGGAGAGAGGTGTGAGGAAAGAATAAAAAACCGCGTAACCACTGTGAAAGTACCTCGCCAGTAGAAAACGTAGATAGCACCCACTACCCATAGCCTGCCCGCGTTCGGTGATCGTAGTTCATGTCACAGAGTGACCGGCGTGCTTGAAGTCGTCGTCACCGCAGCGGCGGCATCCATGTCGAACAGAATCTGTTTCATCGAGCGGCTCACTTGCTTCCCGGGACGGTAGCGGCAGAGTGGACAGCCGCTGCCTTTCGTGCACTCCGCCTCGTAATCTTCTGCAATGAAGAAGTGCTGGCAGCCGCTGCACAAGCACACGTTCACGTCGGAGCGCATCAGGCGGTAGTAGCGGTTGGGCACGGGCAGCGTGCCGTATCTCGGTCGCACAATGAACACCTCGTCGCGGCGGAATCCCTTCAGGATATCCGCCGACGCGACAAACGGCTGGTAGGCCGCGGTGGGGCGGCCGGGCCGCAGCACGTACTGCAACTGCGTAAAGAAGGGGTCATTGCCCTTATTCGCCGCCGCCTTGGAGCGGCCCATCGCGACGAGCTGCTGATCAATTTCGTAGTCGATGTTGCCATCGTCGAAGCTGATGACGTTTGCGCCGCTGTCGGACTGCCACTCCTTCGCCTTGAGCAACGCCTTGGCATCCGACGCGTCGCTCTGGCCATTGTTGTGCTCATCGTCCGCCGACTTCCGCCGACCAATGCCGGAGACGATGATCCGCTCCGCCTCCTCGTCGGCGAGGTCGTCGGCGAGAATGAACTCGACCAGCGGCAGGCATTCAAAGTTAACGAAGGAGCGGACGCACTGGTGGAAGCAGTTGGGGCAGCGATCTCCAGCCATCGGCAGCTGCGCAAGAAGCTGGTTGCAGCGGAAGCACCGGTCCAGCAGCTCCTCGCGATCTTTTACCGGCTTGCTGCGCACAATGAGCGTCTCGATGTCCACCTGCTCCATCATGGACACCGGAAGAATCACGCCCTGCAGCTTCTCGAACACAGCGCGCGCCGTGCGCACCATCTCTAGCCGGTTGGCGATGCGGGAAAGGGTGTAGAGAATGGCACCCTTGCCGACGTTCATGGGAATGGCACACTCGGCACACATGCCGAAGAGGTACTTGGCTGCCCGAAAGAGGCTGAGCTCGTTGTACGGTAGCGGCTGCGTGGTGTGGGCATAGACGCTCGAGAAGGCGTAGTAGATGTCAGCACGGCGAACACACTCCTTGCTGCGTCGGATTCGCGCCGCCTTCTCCACGTCAGTAGGCTTCTCGCCGTCTTCAAAGCGCCCGTACTCCTCGGCCAGATGAATGTAGTAGAAGGCGGCGTCACGGAACTTGCGACACGTGACGCTGTTTGTCGCCAGCGTTTCCATTAGGCGCATCGCCTCCTTCGGCCACTTAGCCGCCCGGAACGCCTCCAAGGCCTCGTCGAACTTGTCGTTGTCGGCCAGCCAACTCGCCCATGGCACGTACACCTCGCGTGCGAGGGTCGGTGCCTTCTCCAGGATGGTGAAAGCGTTGCGCCAGTCGCCGCGAGCGACGTAGATACCGATAAGCGCTTGGTGGTCCTGCACCTTCTCATACGCCTCGATGGCGAACGGGATGGCGTTGTGTTTGCGAAAGAAATTGGCGCACTCGGTTATGAGAGTGACCTCCGACTTGGGCAGGCTGCGGCACATCTTCATCAACTTCTCCACCTGGCCTGCTTGGCCCATCATGCCGATCGCCTTCGCGTAGTCTCCGCAGCTCTCGTAGAGCGAGGCGGCCTCGATGAAGTTCTGCGAGTCCTCGGCCCAGCGCGCCTGCTGCCGAATCAGATCCTTGAGCACCTTCTCGTTTGTGCAGATCTTTTTCGCATTGTCCCACATTTTCAGGTCGCAGTACATCTCCACCGCCTTCAGCTCACAGCCGGCCTTCATGAATTGCCGTGCCGCATCGTGGTACTTGCCCTGGAAGGCGAGGATGCTGCCGTACAGCACGCTATCCTTTGCCGCCGCGCGCGCTGCCGTGGACTCGCCGCCAGGACCGGCGCCTCCCTTGTCCGTGGTCGCTACCACCGTGGCGGAAACGGCACTGCCGTTTCTTGCCGTCGGCGGCACCCCGTCCTCGACTCTCGATTGGCGGCGCCGCAGCTCCAGCGACTTCAGCAACTCAACGAGCTTCACGTCCTGTATGTGCGTAAAGGCCTTGCGCGCGATGTCGAGACGTAGCTGGCTCATCGCATGCAGCCCCAGCATCTTCCAGTCGGCTTCGGCCACGCCGAGACACGCGACATCGTAGGCTCGGTCGAGGTCTCGCATTTCTACATACTTGTACAGCGCGTGTGCGTGTGGCACGTCGACCACCATCACGTTGGAGTAATGAAGGTTGAAGACGCGGTTTGCCTTGAAGCCAACGACGAGGCCGCGCACCGCTTGCTGGTACGCTGGCAGCGAGCCTGTCTTAATGTGCAGAGTATTGTCGCCAGTCGTGAACGCGATACTGTCCTCCAAGTCGACGTTGAACGCCGCCGCCGTGACGTTGTCCTCGGAGAAGAGCAGCTCATTCTTTTCGCCTAACCTCAAGACCTGGAGGGTGTTGCAGCTGTCGATAACGGCGAGGCGGCTGCGCGAGCTGCTGAAGTCCGCACTCTTGACTGGTGCGCTACCCTTGTGCAACAGGGTGGGGAAAGGGTTGTCGACAAACACCTTCATCACTTGGCCACCTGTCAGCCCGACGAGCAGAATCTCTCGCCCCTCCATCCCACCCGCGACCTTCATAAACTGCACCGCGCTCTCCATCGACCACTCCCGCCGCTTGTTCCCCTGGAAGTCGTACATCGTAATACGCCTGTCGTTGCACACAACAATGGCGTTCGTTGTTACGCACAGCAGCGAGCACTCGAGGCGACGGCGAACCTGCGCGATGTCCTGATAGCGCATGTTACGCTCCTCGTCGTAAAAGAACTCGAAGACGATGACGCGCTCCTGCAACTGTACCGCGAGTCGATCAAGAAACGTGGCGATCTTATGCACATACTCATTGCATGGTATCACCATTTTACGATCAAGCAAGAGCTGATGCACGACTAAATTCGTCATGTCCTTGCGATACACGTACTGGTCATCGTGGATGGCGTGGACGGTGGTGATGGCGATGTCGATGCAGCTTACGGTGCCGTCGTTGGTGCCGTAGCAGAGCTGCTTGTGTCGCGGCCGCTGCCGCGCAGACCAAATCCAGTCATCCGCGCCGGCGACTTGAATGAGCCGGTTGCCATCGCTCGTGAACAGCGTCACCTTATGGTCACTGCCGCTGAGCAGCATGTACTCGCCGTCATTGAAGTACGACAGACTGCACGGGTCAAAGTCAAGCTCCCGCTCTCGCCCGACAGGTGTGCCCGAAAGGTTGTAAAAGGACAGCCGCTGATCCCACGAGCCGACCGCGAGCACGTCGATGCCTTTATCTCGCAGCGGCGTAAAGGCGAGAGTCCAGACAGGCGCTGGTCGGCGAATGAGGACCGTCTCGTCGCTAGTCTTGTCAATCAGCATAATGATGCCATTCAGCAAGCCGATCGCCAGTGTTTTGCCACTGGGCGTCCAGGCAGCACATAACCCTTTCGACGGAAGCGAGTACTTGGAGACCTTCAGCTGATCTGGCGACCAGATGCCCCAGTCAGTGCTCGACACGGACGCCAAATGCGAGGAGCTGGGGTTGTGCGCCAGGGCCTGGATGGACTCCTTGTGCTGGTACTTCACAATGCCCTCACCCTTGTTTGACCACACAATGACCGTCCGATCAGCCCCGCCGCTGGCGAAGCACTTACCATCCGACGCGTAGTCTACGCAGTAGATCGTGTTCTGGTGACCCTTCAGCGAGTGTAATAGGGTGCCTGTGGACGCGGCGTACACCAGCACACGCACGCCGCACGACGCCACCACATAGTCCCCGGACGGGCTGTAGCAGAGGCTGTTGATGGGGGGACGGATACCGTTTACCGCATCCGCCGTCTCCGACCATCGCACACTTGTGCGCATCGCGCCCGAAGCACAAGCGCCCCACGTATTTCGACGCACGGTAGAATAGCAGTGAAAGTGCAAGGAGAGCACACTCAGCTGCGTTCTCCCGGTATGGCAGATGAGTCGTTTGTTGTCTATTTGTGGCGAAGGAGTCTCGCACGCGCGCACGCATACACACAATAAGAAGTCGAGTTCAGCAACGCACCGTACACGTGGCGGGACGGTGACTGCGCGGAGCGGGGAGGGGGCGGGGGGGGGACAGGACAGTGAGCCGCCACCGCCGCCCAGGCATGAACGGCGAGAAACGAAAGAAAGGCAAACACCGTTTGCCAGGTGCGAGGACGAGTCGCCAGGGCGGTGGCGCAACCAAGAAGCCACGCCGAAGGACCCACCCCGCCAAAAAGAAAGGAGAAGATGAGAGATCAGGGAAGCAGCAGTTTCGATTGGGGCATCGCAGAGAAGCGCGAGTTGCAGAAAAGGCTCTAAGGGCAAACAGCCAGATCACCTTCATCGTGGTTGAGCGCAGGGGGATGTAGCGCTTTCGATGGGGCCGGGAACCTGCCACCAACGAAGCGGTAGCTGGATTGGTGTTCTTGCCATTCCTAGCCTCGCCGCCTTCCTCGCTGCGCGTTGCTCATCCACTCCCAACACTTTCAAAAAAATGGAATACACCCAGCATTCCAGAGTCACTCGAGGCGGCCGTGCATCCTCAGACCTGTCCTCCGCTGCTCTGCGCAGTGCACCCGGCGACCTCCTTGCGACGGAGTCCGCCTAGCCCACTTTGGTTTTTTTTGCGTGCATCGAAATAAGTGATGCGGCACCGCATCAAACAAGAGAAAGAAACCTTAAAAAAAGCAATGCTGGCACACATGGCATGTCCTACATTGTTAATGGAAGACGGTCCTCTCGCACACACAGGTAGTTTGTGCGATCGCGCACTGGTCACTTACTCCGCAGCCGGGGCTGGGGCGGCCTCACCATCCGATGCAGCGGCAGCGGCACGGTAGTTCGTGCGCTCGCCACCGAAGCCACGGCCACGACCACGGCCACGGCCCTCACCACGCCCGCGGCCACGGCCCTCGCCACGTCCGCGG
>NC_018263.1:394496-396074 GCF_000227135.1 Leishmania donovani | reverse complement strand
AAAGCAATGCTGGCACACATGGCATGTCCTACATTGTTAATGGAAGACGGTCCTCTCGCACACACAGGTAGTTTGTGCGATCGCGCACTGGTCACTTACTCCGCAGCCGGGGCTGGGGCGGCCTCACCATCCGATGCAGCGGCAGCGGCACGGTAGTTCGTGCGCTCGCCACCGAAGCCACGGCCACGACCACGGCCACGGCCCTCACCACGCCCGCGGCCACGGCCCTCGCCACGTCCGCGGCCACCACGGCCACGACCGCGGCCGCGGCCCTCTGTCACCTTCTCGAAGTTCACGCTGCTCGGCTTCTGCGTGTTCGGCATCGCAGATGGAGCGAGATGCAGGTAGCTGCGCATGTACGCAATACCTTCGTCGTTGAGCGTCCAGTAGTAGTGGCGCCACGCGTACTGCTCCTTGATCAGGTTGCGGCTCTTCAGAGAGCGCATCAACTGCATCACCTGAATGCACGGAACCGTGAAGGTGTTGCCGCCGAGGGTGCCCGTCCAGGTGCCCATGCGGTCCTTCTTGCACGCGATCACGCCCTCCGTGAAGAAGAACCGGTACACGTTGTCGCGCGATGGCTTGGGAACGTAAGTCGACATTTTCCAGTTAACTGCACACGCATCGGTGAGGAGGTAGGAGTAGAAGAGGGAGGATTCAGTGTCGTGTGGTTGTGTTGTCGGTATACCCCACAAGGAGGGTCACCGCAAAGGCAGTATGGGGAGTTACAAAAAAGGGAGCCAAAGGGAGTCAGAGAGAGAGAGAGAGACAGAGAAAAGTAATTCAGGTTACACCCTGCAGGCAAACATTCACATGCGTTTTGAGAACTGCCGGCTCGCGCCGCATCGGGGGAGCGCCAAGGACAGGATAGATGTGCGGACAACGTGGTCGATAAGCGCTGCCACAAGAATCAAGAATGCCAATGCCGCTGAGAGCAAAAATGCACCGGAGCACAGCGCAGTCCACTATCTGGCACATAGCGGGAGTTGGGACGACTCATCGGGGCACGCAACGATGATAAACCCGACGAGCAAGGAAGCAGGACTGACGCTTCGCCGGCGCCGTGCGCGACTCCCCTCTCACCTGTCTCCGCTGAATCCACGATAACGCTTGGTGTACGTGTACTGGTTTGGTAGAACGTCGTTAGAAACAAAGAAATGAGAATCATAGAAAAGTAAAACAGAACTTACGAGCACAACACACAGCGCAGGGCGAGAAGATATCGCACGGGCTTCGCATGGCAAGCCGGAAGAAACGTGCTTGCAAGCGGCAACCAGGCGCATCTACTCCGCAGCCGGGGCTGGGGCGGCCTCACCATCCGATGCAGCGGCAGCGGCACGGTAGTTCGTGCGCTCGCCACCGAAGCCACGGCCACGACCACGGCCACGGCCCTCACCACGCCCGCGGCCCCGGCCCTCGCCACGTCCGCGGCCACCACGGCCACGACCGCGGCCGCGGCCCTCTGTCACCTTCTCGAAGTTCACGCTGCTCGGCTTCTGCGTGTTCGGCATCGCAGATGGAGCGAGATGCAGGTAGCTGCGCATGTACGCAATACCTTCGTCGTTGAGCGTCCAGTAG
>NC_018263.1:390961-394397 GCF_000227135.1 Leishmania donovani | reverse complement strand
CCTCCGCGGCCACCACGGCCACGACCGCGGCCGCGGCCCTCTGTCACCTTCTCGAAGTTCACGCTGCTCGGCTTCTGCGTGTTCGGCATCGCAGATGGAGCGAGATGCAGGTAGCTGCGCATGTACGCAATACCTTCGTCGTTGAGCGTCCAGTAGTAGTGGCGCCACGCGTACTGCTCCTTGATCAGGTTGCGGCTCTTCAGAGAGCGCATCAACTGCATCACCTGAATGCACGGAACCGTGAAGGTGTTGCCGCCGAGGGTGCCCGTCCAGGTGCCCATGCGGTCCTTCTTGCACGCGATCACGCCCTCCGTGAAGAAGAACCGGTACACGTTGTCGCGCGATGGCTTGGGAACGTAAGTCGACATTCTTCTTGGTGCGGCTTCAGCGCAGTCTATAGGCGAGCCTGGTTGGGTTGGGTGGTGAGAATGAGAGCCGGTGCGCGTGCGAGCACACCACATGCGCAGAGGAACGAAGAAGGGCCAAAGCAAAGGGGATAGGGAGGAAGAGGAGACACCACCGCGCACGACGGCAAGCAGAAGTAAGGACCACGGCGGACAGTCTCAGGACAAAGACTCGGAACAGCGATGGGAGGCCGATTTCGGCGCGCACGCGGGCAACGCAAAGGACGCGCGCCAAGAGACCCAGTATTTCATCCACGATATCGCGGCAGTAGAGAGGACGGGGGAGGGGAAGAAGGTTGGCATCAACGAAAGTCCGGCTTTTTCTCGTGTTTGGCAATTGGCCCTCGCCTGTAAAACGTCTGCGTTTCCTGTGCGCCGTATCCCGCCTTCGCCGTCTCCTGTGACACTTTGGACGGCGAGGGGGACCTAAGGGCAGATGCAGACACGACAAGAAGAACGGCTGCAAGCGGAGAACGAGGTGGCATGAAAACAAGCACGATGGCGCAGTGGCCAGGTGAGGGAGCAAGAATAAGGTAACGTCAGACGCAGACGTCCAAGCACGCGGTACCCGTACACTGGAACAGAAAGGACATGGCGACAAAGGAAGAAAAAAAAAGACATGAAAAATCCGAAGAGTACTTTCCTTTTCTCCGTCGTAATAGAACAGGAAGAAGAGTGGGGCTGAAGGTGGTGGGGAGAGGCACGCACACCAGAGAATGCGGAAGGAGGCAGTGGCGCCGACGCACACATCACAGAGAGAGAGACAGTGGGGAGACACGCTTTCGCGCCCGAAAGGCAACCCTGCACAACAATCAAAAATGCTCGCGGCGCGGGCCGCCTTGCATATCACTCTCCCACCCTCCCCTCATTCCAGTTGCTGGAGCCCTTCGACTCCTCCATAGCACCATCGCCTCTCTCACGCTTTCTGGGGTTCTGTCGCTCTGCTTGCGCTACTCCGTCCCTCGATTTTTGCTCGACGCCTTCATGAGAAACGCCATGTTGAAGAGTTCGTCACCAATGTCGGAGCAGTCCTTTCCGCCGGCGAGCAGAAACACATCGCGGTCATCGATGCTAATAAACCCGTTCAGCTCACCCTTGCCGGACTCCACCACGAAACGGCCCAGCTCGTAGAACATCTCTGTCAGCTCTTCGGCCTCTTCCAGCGACACCGTGAAGGTTTCATCAACGGCGACGGAGCGCGTCTTCTGCACAATGTGCAGCGTGCTTGTCTCCGACCCAGACGTCAGCTTCAAAATCTTGCGGCCATTGTCGAGGTTAACTTCAAAAGAGGCGACAAAGTGCAGCCGCAGCGCGGCGCGGTCCCGCTCTGCCTTCCGGTGTGAGAGGAGATCGAGGAGGACACGCTCCGCCTCATGCTCCGTCTTGGGGTCCTTCTCGCGCAACTGTGCCGCGAACTCGCTGAAGAGGGCCTGCAGATTGTGTCGTTCAGCGTACTCGGCGTTTTGCCGCTCCTCCTCATCTTGGAACGTGGCGGCGCGCAGGCGATTCTGCGACACGTTGAAAACGTCAATACTCTTCGACGACATCTTCGCCTTGCTGGGCACTACAAAAAGCAGTGAACCTGTGTATGCGCTTCGGTCTGTGTCCTGCGTGATCGTCGACGTCGGCGCACACATACAGAACGAAGCGACGACACGCGGAGAGAAAGGAGGGGGTAAAAGAGACACTGAAAGGCTGCCAGCTGCCACGCGCCTCCTTCGTGACGAACGTGTATAGCGCCAACAGAAACGAGAACAAAAAGGGCGGCAGAAGCAGCTACGACGCTGTGCCGATACAGAACGCTAGCACGAAGGAAAACACACACACACACATACGCAAGCAAGCAAAACTTCTGTGTACGTGATGCACGACAGGCAGCGTACACTCGTAAACTTTTTTATCCGTTTCACAATGACTCTGTGCAGTGGAAGGGAGGACAAGCCAATGAAACGGAGAGGGGCAGACAGAGAGGGGCACAGGTATATCGGTGGCGAATGCTCACGTGCACCTGTCCCCGTGAACGCGCGCACAGGTTGGTTATTGCCGCGTGGTGGACAACAAAAATGAAAAATAAAAAACGGAGAGGGATCAGAAGGGGAGGAGAGGGTGGCGCGACAGTAATACGCGAAACGGCATGGGGAACCTGCCACGAGCAATGCACTTTCGCAGAGCCCTCGATTCTGCTGGAGGCCTGGCGCATGTCGACAAGCATACGAAGGCACTCTCTCGTATGCAGCTCAGTTTTGACAGGTAAGCAGGAGCCCTGGGATCAAGAGAATGACGACAAGACGCGCAGAGACATCCCTCGCGCATTCCATCCAGGGCGAACAACCGGCAGTCGTGATTGACAACACTCTGACACGCCATGAAAAAACTTGAATTATGTATGTATTATGTGTGGAGGCGCAGCACCTTCAGCAGCAAGTCCATGTGGTACATGTACGCCTGCGTGAACTTCTCGCTGTGCCGGCTGGAACGTCCTGGCTGTTTCGATTAGAGGAAGATGACAAGCACCGAACCACGAGAAGGGGCCGTAATTTCGAGCCTCTTCGCTCTCCGTGCTTATCACGAGTTTCGTGCTCACCACCAACGTCCCCACCCAGCGCTCTTAGCTCTCTTCTTCTACCCAGTTCATGTCCGCGCAACAACAGCTTGACCGTTTGGCCTTCCTCCTTGAATTCAAGCGCGGGTACACCGGAACCGTTTCTTGCCGTCGTTTTCAACATCTGCTGGCCAGCAGGGCGTCGCAGGGAAAACCCGAAGAGACGGAAAAGGTTAAGAGAACGTAGAGCGAGGAAGCGAGACGGTAGCTCACCATGTGCCCACCCTCATCACCCCTTGCGGAGCGTTCCACCGCTCTCTCTTTGCTCGAACGCCCATGAACGCGATTCGCCGCGCACGGAAGAGAACGCAGCAGGCCCACAGCAAAGCCGTTGTCAACTTCTCGGCATGCCCGTTCGACGAAGTGAAAAGGTCCGCAAGCGCAGACGCGTACGCAACCACAGCGCACCTACCCCTGCTGCGCCACAGCT
>NC_018263.1:390130-390862 GCF_000227135.1 Leishmania donovani | reverse complement strand
GCCGTCGTTTTCAACATCTGCTGGCCAGCAGGGCGTCGCAGGGAAAACCCGAAGAGACGGAAAAGGTTAAGAGAACGTAGAGCGAGGAAGCGAGACGGTAGCTCACCATGTGCCCACCCTCATCACCCCTTGCGGAGCGTTCCACCGCTCTCTCTTTGCTCGAACGCCCATGAACGCGATTCGCCGCGCACGGAAGAGAACGCAGCAGGCCCACAGCAAAGCCGTTGTCAACTTCTCGGCATGCCCGTTCGACGAAGTGAAAAGGTCCGCAAGCGCAGACGCGTACGCAACCACAGCGCACCTACCCCTGCTGCGCCACAGCTGCCTCCTCCTCGCCGCGGGCGAGTCGTCCGGCAGTTGAAATGGAAAGACGCGTCTAACCGGCGCCAGACGGAGACGCGGTGTGGACTGCATGCCTCGCGGCAAAGGGGTCCGCGTCCGGGGTGACATGCTCGAGGGCGGACGCCGCGGGTGCTCCACGTGCATGCCGGATGCGCGCAGGGAGGAAGGCCACCAGCCCCCGGCCAGGCCCCTCCGAGACCCTGCACATCCTGCCTGTGTGCCATGCTTCTCCGTCTCAGTCGCCTCCACCCGCGGCATGCCATCACGTGGTGCGGTGACGCTTCACATGGGAGGCTCTGGAGGACTCGGCGGTGCACGTCGGGAGTGCTCTCATCCCGCTTCCGGCATCTCTGCCCCGTGAAAGCCCACCCCGGTCGGATCGAGGAGAGA
>NC_018263.1:389030-390031 GCF_000227135.1 Leishmania donovani | reverse complement strand
CTAACCGGCGCCAGACGGAGACGCGGTGTGGACTGCATGCCTCGCGGCAAAGGGGTCCGCGTCCGGGGTGACATGCTCGAGGGCGGACGCCGCGGGTGCTCCACGTGCATGCCGGATGCGCGCAGGGAGGAAGGCCACCAGCCCCCGGCCAGGCCCCTCCGAGACCCTGCACATCCTGCCTGTGTGCCATGCTTCTCCGTCTCAGTCGCCTCCACCCGCGGCATGCCATCACGTGGTGCGGTGACGCTTCACATGGGAGGCTCTGGAGGACTCGGCGGTGCACGTCGGGAGGGCTCTCATCCCGCTTCCGGCATCTCTGCCCCGTGAAAGCCCACCCCGGCCGGATCGAGGAGAGATGCCGCGTGTCTCGTACACATGCACATCGGCGCTGTCCTGTATGCATCTCTTCGCACCTTTTCGCTTCATCACTCGTGCTCCTTATTCCCCTGGATGTTTTCCTTGGATGTGATGCCCGATGCCCCAGCTGTGCATGACAGTCCCCGTGCACAGCACTCACATGTCTGCGTCCTGAAACAGGTTTCAGGACGACGCTGTTGTTGTCTGCGTGACCCGCTGGCTGCATCCTCCAGTTCCAGGGATGCCATGAATGATGTCTGAAGGGGTTGCCGGCTTGTGCTGCAACAGGTGGGGGCGCTGGTATGCGTCTGTGGTGGCAGTGGGCATTCCACCCTCTGCTGCACCCGCACGCCTCTCATTAGGAGTGTGTGTGTGTGTCAAGCAGAAAGGGACCCGCGGATAGGCATGCGCGTGCGCACAGAGAGCTCGCAGCTTGTCGTGCTGAGGGAGACACAGAGGGGCATCCATAGACACCCGACGGGGAAGCCCCTGCAGCTCGGGTGGGACGTGCGTAAGCAGGTCACTGCGTGCACGACCGTGGCGTTAGATGACGTGTGCTTCTAGCACAGGGCGCTCGGCAACTGTCGGGCAGCACGCCGGGCACAACGCCAGGTCAGTCGCCCTCATACCAAGCACAGGCAAGG
>NC_018263.1:363600-388931 GCF_000227135.1 Leishmania donovani | reverse complement strand
GGGCGCTGGTATGCGTCTGTGGTGGCAGTGGGCATTCCACCCTCTGCTGCACCCGCACGCCTCTCATTAGGAGTGTGTGTGTGTGTCAAGCAGAAAGGGACCCGCGGATAGGCATGCGCGTGCGCACAGAGAGCTCGCAGCTTGTCGTGCTGAGGGAGACACAGAGGGGCATCCATAGACACCCGACGGGGAAGCCCCTGCAGCTCGGGTGGGACGTGCGTAAGCAGGTCACTGCGTGCACGACCGTGGCGTTAGATGACGTGTGCTTCTAGCACAGGGCGCTCGGCAACTGTCGGGCAGCACGCCGGGCACAACGCCAGGTCAGTCGCCCTCATACCAAGCACAGGCAAGGGCGGGAGCACCACAACAATCGAGGTCGGAGAGCGAGGAACGTTGGATGTGGCAATGGCTTAAGAGCACGCGAGCAAAAAGCAAGGAAACAAGGTGTGTGAGCACCAGTCGATTAGCCAGACGCCCGCAGAGAACAGAGAAGACGAAAAGCCTCTTGCATGCGTCTGAAGAGAAGGGGACTAACCGCCATGGAGAAAAGAGGAAAAAAGAAAGTGGGTGAAGGAGGAGGGAGGAGGTGAGGTGAGGTGAGGAGGGACAGCAGGTTGAGAATACAGCAGTCCTAAAAGAGGAGAACGAAACACAGCACACCCACACACACGGCACGTCGCCGACATTGTATGCTGCACAAAGTCCTACCAAGAAGACAACGGCATCAACAGCAACAAAAAAGAGAAGGCAGAAAAGGGAGGACGGGCACACCGGGAAACGAGAAAGAGAGAGGGGGGAGAAGGAGAAAAGAAAAACGTGGCAGATAAACAACCAAGAAACAACAGAACATAGAAGGTCTGTGTGTGCGTGTAGATGCGTAGAGGCGGGCAGATACACAAGCGGCCAAAAGGTGAAGGCGCAGGAAACAAGTGGGGAGGGAGAGGGAAAAGTAAGAAACAGACAGAAAGCGGCACAGAAAGCACCTGTGATTCGTAGGATGACGAGCAATAAAAAAAAAACAGAAAAGAAAAAAGCTCTTTTTTGTTGCTGTTCTCGTTTGTGTGGTTCGAAGTGTCCCATGAGGCGGTACAGAGAAACAAAACGAGGCAATTCAACGGAGGCACACGAGACCAGTCGGAAACCCCGGCGGAAGCGGCAACCATGGCGCCATCTGTCCAGGAAGAGTAAGAAGCAAAATGAAAATAAGGATGCGAGGAGAAAGGGCAGACCCAGACATGCGAGAGACACCAGGTAAAGCTTGTCTGTGTAGCACCGCCGCCTACAGCAGGTTCTGCACGTCCCTGCGCTTACGCCACGGGCCAGTCAACGGAGCTGCTGCCGCTGGAGTCGCACACGAAACAGTCGTGTCTGCTTGCTTTGTTGACGCCGATGAAAAGGTGGGCCCTGTCCAGCTGCGTAACCTCTTGCAATCGAGGATTGTGCCCTTCTCAGGCTCTTTCTCAGAAGCACCTTGAAACACCTTATGCCACTCCGCAGCAGCTGAAGCGTTGTCGGTGCAATGCGAGACGGCTTGCAGCCTTACGCCATCGCCAGCGGCATTGATGGGATCGACTTGGCTGTTGGACTTCGACGTACTCACCGCCGGCCGCAGCGACTGCGACTCGCTGGCCACGTGTGTTGATGAAGGGGGAAGGGAGACGCTGCCGCGGAGAGAGTACGTGGATCTTGCAGAAGTCCTCGTCAAGAGTTCGAGATACCTGTTTTCCTTCCCTTTTTGTGCGACCTTGGCACAGGCGCTCCCGCTGCACTCCAGCCTCGCGTCCTTCACGTCTGACTGTTGAGGAACCTTATGTGGTCGTTCAGAGGGGCCTTCATGCAGCCGCCCCTGCTGTTCGTACGGAGGATCGTACGCTTCAGCGGATCCAGTAGCTGATACGCCGTCGGTGCACACGTTCGACCGCGCTGCATCACAGGCAGCGAAGGTATCGCCGCCGGAGAAGGGCAAGCCCGCCCTGGAACGGGTAGGGCTGGAGAAACTGGTGCTCGTGCCTGCCTCCTTATGCTGCCCATTCCTTCTGGGCGGAGGCTCCGCAAGTGAGCCTGCCAAGAAAAGCTTGTCGACAGAGGTGGCATCTAGCTCCTCGAGCTTCTCGAGCCACTCATTCATATTGGGCCCCGCGCACGAGGCTGTCCGTGAATGAGCCGGGGAAGACGGCCTTCGCCGCAGTCGCGCCTCCGCAGCTGCGTGCGAGGCGGTGCGCTGAAAGCTACGACTCATTTCCGCCCTCACCTGCTGCCACCGTCGCACACGCTCGTCCCACACTGCCCTCTCCTGTTCTTGTAGAACCGCGCCCTTTACTCGCGGTTGACGGGGTTGTGACGGGACTACTCCCGCATCCTCCCTTAAGCTGGCGAGGACCTCAGTAACACCGGCGTGGTACTCCCGAATGAGCTGCTGCCGGCACTGCGTTTCCAGCACGCATATCTCCAAAGCCGGGCCGACAAAACAGTTGAGTGTAAACATGTGGAGTCTGCAAAGTCTTTCGGCGAGCCACACAGTCTCGCACAGCGCCAGGAATACTTGAAAGTGGACACTTTCCGTCGCTTTGATACACCCCCGGCTGTGCTCCTCCGCCGCCATGAACTGCTTGAGAAGTCGATATCGCTCGATGCCGGCGCCAACGCTGCGAGGGCGCCGTTGCGCATCCTCGGCAGGACTCCCAAAGTGGCGACGCCGCGCTAGTCCACCGTCGGCGAAGAAGTCACTGTGATGCATGTCCGAATACGCCTGGGAAGGGCTACTCACTGAAACGATCAACGAAGAGGTATTCGCCAACGCTGTCCCTCGCCGCGATTCCGCACGGGCAACACTCCTGCCACCTGCGAGACCCTGCACCTCCGTTATCCGCCGCAGCTGATCGCGCATCTCCAGCATCTGTTCGTGGTGCCGAGAGTGACGGTAGCAGAAGAATATCGCAGAGCCCATTGTAAGGCATACAGCAGAGCTACAGAAAGTAACGAAAACCAGGATGTAGGAGCTGCCTGGTTCGCACGAGTAGGTGCGAGGTATGGAGACGTTCACGTGGAGGGAGTCCGCCAGCTCGTAGAAGCGCTCCATGCCCTGCTTAAACGCCCCGCACACAGACTGCCCACATTTTGACTTGCTCCGGTTCAATGCGACGGTGACACCCATCGTGCAAACGCTCGTGAAAAAGGCGCATAAACTAAGTATCCCCGCGCTCAGGAGCAGCGGCGTTTTCATTCGCAGATGTCTATCGATTTGGCGCATCCCATACGGTGCAGGCACGTCCAGCGCGTTGAGGTTGGTGAGATGAAAGTCCCCGTCGGCTGTCGTGTTGCTGGCCAGGAAGTCCGTTTTGCCGACCACGAAGCAGAGACCCATGCTGACGGCAAACAGTGCGAGCGACAATACAAGCGACAACGTCAATGCCGCCACGCCGAAGGTGCTAAGAGACTGTGTCTTGCTCCATGGCGTCCCGCAGTGCGCACCTATGTCGAAGCCAAAGATGTACTGGTATGTGGCCTCCTCGTATGCGGCGGCGAGTTCTCTGGGTAGACGGCGCCCTGTGGTTCCCTGAGCCGCACTCGCCACAAGGGCCGAGACTCCAGTGAGGCGAGAACGCAGGACGCAATTGAAACCGACGCACACGGTGTGGAGGCCGACGGTGGCGCGTAACTGCGGAAACAACAATGTTGGGCTCTCGGCAGTGTTCGCTGTCCCCCCAAGCGCGTCGCTTGCCACGGCGAGGGATTCATTCGAGTAGTAAACGTTTTGGCTGTTCTGCACCGAGTACACATCATCCAGGCCGAGAATACAGATGTACAGCATCGCCGACACGGTCGAGAAGCAGGCTAAGACAGCTGCGAGAGCACGAAGGTACGTCACGCCGGCAGTAGTCTTGCCAGGCAGGCTGCAGAACGCCTGCTTCCAGCTGCCTCTGCGGCACTGCACTTTCCTGCAGCCGCTCATAGGAAGAGGTTCGGTGGGCGGAGGGGTGGGGAGGAGGAGAGAGCAAGCGCCGTCGTGCTGATTGCGGTGAACAGACATAGGCGCACGTGTGTGCGGATGGAGCAGCCGACACACACAGACACACACACAATGTGGTCGTGTACTCGGGGCGGGGCTGAGAAAAAAGGCGCGCACGGCCCCGAAACGGACGAACACCACAGCTTTGGTAAGGCAACGAATTGAGGTGGAAGATATACATATATATATAAGAGAATCAGAGGAGGTTGGGGGGTCGACTGACACACACGGCACGCGCTCACATCACCGACCGCTCTTGTTCCCTGTCAGAGACGCTCTCCACCAAGTCACAGCACCTGCAGGCAAGTCAAGAAAAAAGTAGCCGAGCGGTTGCCTTCCAGAATGGACGACGTTGTGCAGCACGGAAGGCAACGTTGATGAAGCCCAAGGAGAGAGAAAAGCACTCACGCAACAAGGAGAACACACCAAAAAAAGGGGATGGGGTGAAAAGGTGAGCAAGAGACAGGGTGCAGCAGCTGCAGCTCAGCCGCAGAGAAGGGAGCCGCGGCAACAGCACGAAAAAAAAAAAGATAAGAGAATGCCAGAAGGGGAAGGTAAAAAACGACAATTAAATCGGTCACAGCAGCAGCGTGATGCTGAGGTGAGTGAGAGAGATAAACATACAAGATATATATATATATATATGAGTGCAGAAACAGTGAAAGTTCTACTGCTTGAGTTGCCCGCACGCACGAAGACAGCCTACAACACGGACGCACACCTCTAGAATACTCAAGCAACTGTGTTCGGTAAAATACAGCAAATGCCAGGAGAAGCACTATGCAAGTCGTCAAAGCAGATGAGGAAGCCTACACAGGAACGCACCCTTGAGGGGCGAGGCAGACGAAGAACACGAAAAAAAAAAGAGTCCGAGGAACCAGCGGTGAGAGAGTGTGTTCCTTCTCACTGTGTGTGTGTGCGCGAGTGCGGCAATTCGCGGATGTGTAGAAGCGTAGGACAGCGCTGGGTAGTAACGGAGAGAAGGAAGAAAAGGGGGGGGGCTGAAAAGATAGATGCCTGGTTGTGGAGGGGGTTTTTGTGAGGATGAAGAGAAGACGACCAAGCTTCTCAAACAGAAGCAGGAGGAGAGGGAACTCGTGCGTACGAAGTGAGCGCTTCTAACAAGCACCCATGAACAACAAAAAGAAAAAGTATCGCCGCACCAAGAGGAGATGGGCTTAGAGAAAAGGGTAAATAAAGCGGTTGGCGCGAGAGCCGAAGCCGTGGACGCGTAACGAGGAAAAGGAGGCGAGGTGAAGCCCAAGCGCAGGCGACGAGCACGAGCTATACCGACGTCACGCTTACCTTTGCTGCCTCGTTCCTGTGTTCTCTTTTCAAAGCCGCCGACTGTCGCTCCGTTTGGCGGGGGCGGGGGCGGGGCGGTTCCGCTTCGCTTTCCTGAGCACCGTCTGCTCTTGCTCTTTGGTTTTTCTTTTGTTGAGGGATCTGGTCAAGGAGAAAGTCTCTGTTTTTGAGGAGAGAGAAAATCCGGCTGTGTGGCTCTTACGCCTGGAGAAGTGTGTGGGGCTCTGCGCTGCGCCAGCAGCCAACGATCGGATCGCCTCCTGCCAGAAACAGGCACAAGAGCAGAGGGGAAAAAAGTGCAAGATGAAGGCAACCGCAGGAAAAGACAAAGTTCAGAAACGCCTGAAATAGCCGCTTCTATTTTACACACACACACACATACGCAAACACGAACGCAGCTACGTAGAACAAGGGAGCAGCAGAAAGTGTGCATCACCCGATAGACGCAAGAGAAGAGAAACGCGGCAGCCCGAGGCCACGGAGAAGCAGCCAAAGTCCAACGCAGATGTGGAAGTGTGAAAGGCAGAAAGAGAAAGAGGCGGCAGACATCGAGTAGACAGGCGCAGCGGCTGGTTCTGTGGGAAAGTCGTTTTGCGGCGCGCGTGCACGGAGTCTCCGGACTTGGCGACGACATGAGGACGGTGCAGCCGGGAGCGCTACAGGTTCCCACGGAGAAAAAGAACGCTCTGCTCGCAGGGGAGCTGAAGCTGATGGGCACACGTGCGCGCAAGGGTGTTGATCGGCGCGGCTGCACATCTGTATTTATGTTCGGTGTCCACTCAGATACTCTACACGACTCAGCGGACGATGCGGTTCATTCGCTTTGTTGTTGTTGTTTGACAGTGTTCACGCTTGTGTGAGATGCACTATATGCAGAAGGTCGCCTGTCGTTGTCACTGACAGCTTGAAATGTGCGGGCAGCACACATTTTCTTCTTTGATGCGTGCATTCCAGTTTACATCGATGGCCCTTATCGCCCCCCCCCCCCAAACCTGAACATATATACGCATATATGTAGTCTTGCTTGAGCGCTCTCAGGAAAGTCTTTACATCATTCAACTCTAACAAAGTAGGAGACCGAAACACCTTTTACGGTGTGTGTCTGTCTGTGTGTGCGTGCATGAGCACGCGCCTGTATGCGTGCTCATGTCGACCGGAATCGGCGACGAGAGCAGGAAGGGTGGAACGCATAGTACAGGACGAGAGGGGAGGACGCTAAAAAAAAAACAAGAAAGGAAGCGGTGGCCAAGCTTCTTGGAAGAGATACACACACATCCGCATACACGCACATGCGTACGCCTGGACACCAAAAAAAAAGCAAACGAAAGCGCGACGAGTTGCCCACAGCGGCATGAGCCCGACGAGATTGGATACACAACACGGAGCGAACAGCAATAGCAACAACAACAAAGAACACGAAGAAGCATAATCGCAAAGCATACAGAGCAGAAGGGGAAGGAGGGGGAGACGTGCCGGGATCTGCAATTGAGCGGGTGTGGGTCATGTGCTTCGTGCAGGAGATAAAACGAGACCAGCACAGCGCCGAACACAATCGCGAAGGGCGCACATCCACAGACACGCACGGTGCAGCAGCACAAGAAAAGGATAGCGTGGCCATGGTTGCGACGGTGGCGGTAGTCATGAGGGAAAGAGGCTTTGAAAGAGAGAGGCACTGCGTGGGTGTGTTCGCATATCGGTGTGTGTGTGTGTGTGTGTTTACATTGTCGGGTCTTCGCTCACCATCACTCACCTCTATTTTTATGTGTTTCACCTCGTCTCTTGATCGCTGTCTTGGCCTTGTTGTTACATCTCGCGCGGCAGAACCAGGCGTGCAAAGGAAAACGAAAAGCGCAGCCAACAGGGGAAACGACCTCACCAGGGAAGGAGAGGAGCACGAGACGGCCGGAGACACACAACGCCCTCGGCAAAACGTGAGCAAAGAAGCTGTGCTTACTTTGGTGCCCCCCCCCCAGCGAGTGTACACGTACGCGTGCACACATGTGACTCCCCACCACCACCACCTCCATCGAGGAAACACGGAGAGACAGAAGTACACTAAACCGTTGGAGGCACGGGCGTTCCGCTACATTCGCGGGTTACACGCTTAATGCGCACACAAGGGCCACGCCGCGCCGAATCCAGTGCTTCGCGTCCGCTTTAGGCGGTGTCCGAACTTCGACGGCCAGCACATAATTCGTTGAGTGCCCAGTTGTGCTCAGCGTGCCGGCGCGACGCACCGTCTTGTACAGTGGGCACTCGTAGATGCCGCTCGCCGGGGATAGCCGGTTGACCACTGGCTTCAACCACAGCAGCGGTGCCTGCTCATAGAGCACCTTGGGCAGCGACTCCGCCAACGTCAGCGTTGCAGGGTCAAAGCGTGCGCCCTCGATAAACATGCCATGGATGTAGCACCCCACCTCCGGCGGCGTCGTGACCGATGCCGGGTCTGTCGACATCCATTCAAACTCGTAGCTGATGGTGTCGATGGAGATGTGCAACGTGCGCGCGTAGTTCTGCAGAACGCTCGTCAAGAAGGCCTGCGGGAAGAAGAAGCCGGAAATCCAGTACGCTTTCGGGTGCCCGTTCGCGTACCAGTTCTGCACCATTGCGAGGCGTCGCACCAGGTCATCCACCCAGGCACCCAGCGACTTGAGGCTCGGGTATGCCTTGTCGGACCACAGGGCAGGCACCTGGTTGTTGTACAGGGCCAGGTACACTTCCTCCAGCTCCTTGCTCATGACCATCTCGCCGCGGATCGCCATCGGCAGCTGCTCCAGAGTCTGGTGCAGAAGTGTCACCAGTCGGTTAAAGCGGATGGCCTCCTGCACCAACACCGTGTTCATAGAGTCTTCGTACTTGGTCGGGTACTTGCGGCGGAACTGGTCAACGTCAAAGGGTGCGGCGACTTTTCGGTGGATGGCCTCCGCGAACGTCTTCACCATGTCATCCGGCGTCGACGCCGCTGCCGAGGACGATGGCACGCCGTCGCCGCGGCGGCCCTCGTCGCCATGTAGAAGTACAATCGCCTGCAAAGTCTCAAACGTCTCGGTGCGGGCGCAGGTGATGTCGGCATTCTCGTGCAGCCCGAACGTCTCCGGGTTGGTGTTAAGCGGCCACGAGGCGACGTAGTCCAGGTACCCCTGCCGGTTCGTGACAGGGATCGACTGGTACTCCTCCAGCCGCGGGCAGAACAAGTAGCCGTCCGCCATGACATCCGGCGTCACGAAGCGCTCCAGCAGTGTGTTGAGGGTGCGGCGATCCCACTCATCTGTTACACGTCCACCGTAGTGGATGTTGCCGCTCAGCTCCCGGATCACTGTGTAGGGCACCTCGGCGTACTTATCCAGGAACATCTTTATCTGCGCCGCGCAGCAGCCCAGATCGCCGCTCGTGAACTCGTACGCGATATTCCACCCGAGCGGGCCGAACTTGCGACGCTCCTGCAGCAAGGCGTGGAAGAAGCACATGGAGAAGAAGAGCTTCTTCAGCTCCACCGACTTCTGGCAGCTCTCCAGGAACTCACCAGAGTAGGCGCCGATGGAGCGCGACACGTTCGCCTGCAGCCCCTTCGGCGGCTCATTTGTCATCTTCACGCCGTTCTGCAGCACCGCCACCGGAAAATGCGCATTTGGCATCGACGTCAGCCACAGTCGGAAGCTGGGATGCGTGTTTGGGGTGATGGCCTCGACCAGCCGTTCCAGGGTCGGCATCCAGGACGTGGCAAGGTGGCAGTTCTGCAGCAGAACCCACGAGCCGTTCTCCATCCCCTCCTGCACCATGCGCTCTGCGCGCGGACCTTGCCCCTGACCGAGCGATACGTCGTACAGCTTCTTGCTCATGTTCTGCGCGTCAGCGAAGCGCTTCCAGTCGTCATAGGGGTCGGCACCTTGCGACAGGATAAAGATGAGCGGCACTGCCGGACCGGAGTCCTTGAAGGACGTGAGCAGGTCAAACGGCGGAGGCCGGATGAACTTTTCACCCATCTCCGCCAAGACAAAGTCCTGCAACCTCTCCATCAGCTTGTCGGGCCGCACGCAGCGCAGGAACATCAAGTGCTGCATTGGCGTCAGCTTGTCCGCCCAGTCTGCGGCCATGGGCTGTCGATGAGCGGCCGAGGACATGAAGAGCTCCTTGTAGTGCGACAGGTGGGCACACAGATGCGCCTTGAGGCCCTTGAACGGGCCGAAGTTCTGGTCTAGGTAGCACCACTCGTTCCACGTCGCCGGTGTGATCCAGCTCGGGTCAGGGTTGTCCTTCGCGTCGGCGACGAGCGTGGGGCCCTGCAGCAAGAACCGGAACTCGGCGGCGTCCACCTGCCCGCGCTGATCCATCAGTCGCACGCAGAGGTAGACGGAGAACATGAGCTTGTGCTTCTCAAAGAGGGAGCGGCTCACGTTCTGGTAGAAGCTGTAGGTGAAGTACTCCTTCAAGTTCTCCAGCCGCTGTGCCACGTCGTCGGCGCGCCTCGCCTGCTCAATGCTCGCGATGAAGAGCTGCACGAACCATTGCAGCGAGTACTGATACATGGGGTCGACGTTGGAGAGGGTGGAGCAGCAGAAGTAAAGGCAAGAAGAGTGATGCGCGATGGGGCGGTACTCCTCACGGCTCGCCGTCAGCTCCACCTCGGCAGCCTCCGCCTCGGCTACCCGCGTCGTGATCTCCAGCGTCTTTTCCTTCGACTCGTTCAAGTAGGCAATAAGCTCCACGTCGTCGAGCACGTCGCCCTGCACTTCCTTCAGCTTGCACAGGATGCTCTCCTGCGTGTTGATGAGGTCGGCCTTCATCGCGGCGTTCTTCTGAATCAGGTCACTGCGCCTCATTTCCAGCTCCCTGCGCTCCTGTCCAACCACGACGCCGAGAAGCTGGTCCTCCAGTCCGCGCGGGGTGATGAAGAAGTTCAGCAGCGTCACACGCACCATCACCTCCGGGATGTAGTGCGGGTTCGGCAGTTTCGTCGTCATGAAGAACTTGAACTTCGGGTTCCACGGGATCGGCGTGTCGGAGATGCGAAGCATCTCCGTCCCACCCTCCATGAAGGTGCGTCGCTCTAGCAGAGGGTTGAGGCTGGCGTCAATATCCTCGCCGATGTTCTCCAGCAGCACCGGCCGCCCTGCGCGGATGCAGTACTCGATGCGCTTGATGAGGTCCTTTTGGCTTGGCCGCACCACCTCCAGCGAGTCCTTGTACGTCCTCCGGATCCAGCGGTTACCCTGCGTCTGGGGGTCGATCAGAAGCGGCCACCGGCGCGCGCTCTTCGCGAAGAGGGCGTTCTCAATCGATAGGGTATCCATCGGCAGCCCGTTCAAGATCCACTCCCGCGTTTCCACAGCGTCCTGCAGCGTGTGGTAGATGGAATACTGAGCACTATGCAAGATGGAGCGCTGGTCGAGTTCTTTGCCCCACGACTCGAGGAGTTCCTCGCGGTACACGGAGGTGAAGGGCCCGCAATACGCTATCTGGCCAGCCGCCACCAGCATGTCGCCCATCAGGTACTGGGCCGACTCGTCGATGCGCTCTAGCGACTGCATCCAGCTGCGCTTCTCGCCTGCTAGACCATCTATCAGCATCGCTGCACGCTCCAGCCGCAGCGCTGTCCGCTTCACCGTTTGGCCCAGCTCCTCCAGCTCCCGCTCCGCCTCCTCCTTGCGGCGCTGCATATCGGCAAGCCGCTCCGCCACATCGGCGAGCTGCGTCTCGGCCTCCTTCAGCTTCTGCTGGGCCTTCTGGTTCGCCTGCTGCGCCACCGCCAGCTCCTGTCGCAGCGGTGCCACCTTCTTATTCACCTCGTGAAAGCGCACCATGGCGTGCGTCCACTGGCACATGGCCGCACAGGCCTGACTGGCGCCAGCGATCTTCTTTGGAGTGAAATCGTCGGACGTGACGAGGGGCATCACTGCCTGGATCAGCTTCTCGGGTATGTTCTCCTTGTCGTACTGGATAAGCCGCTGTAGCAGCAGGTTCGGGTTGTTGAGGAGCTGCTCCTTGGCGGTAGCCCAGAAGTCCGGCTTCTTTTCCATCAGGCTCGCGGCGCGCATCTGCGGCCTGATTTGAAACAGAATACAGATGCCCTGCATCGTCATGACAACGCCGGCGGTGGGTGCTTTGTAGCCGGCCACCTCCGTAATCTGCGACGACTTGAGGTTTTTGAGGCTCTCCAGAGCACGGTCCAGCTCCGGCAGCGCCTCGGCCAGTTGCTCCTGCGCCGCGCCCTCGATGGCAGCACACTCGGCCTGCATCGTCGCCACTGCCTCACGCTCCTTCTGCGCCTCCTTCTTTGTCTTCTCCGCCTCAGTTGTCTGCAACTCCATCTCGGCGACGAGGGCCCTGATGGACTCATTCTTCTCCAGCAGCGCCGGCTGACTCTGCGACAGCGTCTGCTGCAGCTCGGCTACGGCGTCCTCAGTCTCGCGAAGCTTGGCCAAGCCGTTGATGAAGCGGTCCTTTGTGGTCTGGTTCTTTTCCGTCTGCGTCTCCATGAGCGCGCGGAAGGTGTGCAGCAGCTCCAGGAACGACGTAGGCGTCACGTAGTTGTGCCGCTGCGTCTCGGCGAGGAAGCGGACAGAGACGGCGTCGACACTCACGTGGATACGCACGCACACCTCCGTGCACGCCTCCACTGCCTTTGCCTGCTGCGCGAGCAGCGGCACCATGGCGAAGTAGTTGCGTGCCACGCTCCTCAGCGCCTGCTGCGGCCACGCCGAGAACCAGTCCACAGTGCAGCAGTTCACGAGTGCCGGAAACATACGCAGACGGCTTCGGAAGACCTCGCCCAGCGGAGACATGCAGAGAGAGATGTGGAGCTGGCTGCGGCAGCTGCGCACAAAGCGGGCGAAGATGGTGACCTTATCCACCGGCAGCCCCTCCGCCACGCAGACGTGCCGCATCGAGTTCAGTAGGTCTTCCAGCTCCTGGCCAACAAAGAGGTTCGGCACCTCACCGGAGTTGAGAAGGTTGTTCACGTCCTCGAGCATGGCCTCGTGCACAATTTGGGTGTCGGCGAAGAGAAAAAGCACCTGCTTCTTTTGGAGTGCGACGCGCTGCAGCACCGCTTTCACGTCCTCGCGCCAGGCGTTCATGGTGTACCCCTTCGCGATCTCGACTTGGAAGAGCTCGTACTCATTCAGGTGAGCGGCAAGGCGGGACAGCGACTGACGGCCAGAGCCGCCGACGCCGAGAAGCAACGCATGCCCGTTTGGCTTGCGCAGTACACGCGCAATGCGGCACACGTGCTGCGCAGCGTCGGCGAACATGACCAGGTCTAGCTGACGGCCGCCGATGCACTGCTGATTGTAATCCCGCAGCTGCTGCTCGAGCGTCTTGACCACGGCGTCGAAGTCGGCCGCCTCTTGATAGATGCGCTGCTCTGACTTGCCGCCCATGAAGTCCACAAACATGAGCGTGTTCATGTCTGCTGCCGGTGTCTGCGGGTTCTTGCTGTCGGCGGCTGCGCAGCCGTCGCCGCGATGACGCTGCGTGACATCGTTCATCGACAGCTTCAGGTGTTTGTGCAACTGCTTCCCCAGCAGCTCCTGGAACCAAGCCCTGTCCGCGTCGTTCGTCAGGCGGTCTTGAAAGGTTCGCATCTCCTCATGTAGCCACAGTCGGACCAGCTCCGGCACCGTCTTCACCGTCGCAGGGGTCGCGTTCGTAAGCCCGTCCATCACCTTCGCCAGATCGCGGAGGTTGAACAGGTAGTGCGGACGGGCAGGGGTTGGCTTGAGCTCTTTGACGGCGGTGTTGAAGACCTCGATGGACGCCATCACGACCGCGGAGAGCTTTCCACGCACGTCCTCGGCAAAGAGTGAAAAGTAGCTCTCCAGCAGTGAAAGAAAGATGCGGCTCATGCTGTCGTCCTCAATTTCAGGAAAAGCAATCTGATGAAAGTGCCGCAGGAAGCGCTGCGTGATAAAATGGCGGCCGCCGCCGGGTGGCCCCATCGTGCCGGCCAGCACCACGTCCACAATCGAAAAGAACTCGCGAGTGCGGCGGTCGTACCACCCTTTGTAGTCCATAAACTGCCGAAGCAGCTCAATCGGCGGCTGCGCGCCGTACTGCTCCTTGAGCGGCATGTTCATGTCGTCAACGAGGATGATAAACTTGCGGTTCAGCGGGGCACCCCACACCTGGGGTGACGCGCGTTTGCGCACCTCTAACTTGGAGAAGATGAGGTCCTGTGTCTGATTCGCGCTTGTGCGGGCCGAGAAGGTGAAGAAGATCGGCGTGCACTCCTTCGGCATTTCGTGCATCAGCAGCTGCCGCATCAGCACGGTCTTGCCCGTGCCGGTGGGGCCGCAGCAGAGGGTGTGGTACGAGTGCTCCAGAAGGATTCGGTTCACGTACTTGTACCGTGCCACGTCAGCCGTCAAAACGATGATATCGGAGAAATTGCTCTGCGTCACCTGGGTCGTAAACGGCGGCAGCCGCTCCGCCCACGCGATCCAGCGTCGCTCCTCCGGGATGAACTGGTAGTCTTGCAAGCATCCAATGACAGGCAGCTCGATGTTGACGTTGCGCAGCCGCAGCTCGTCGCGCAGGAACTTGTCAAACCGCTGTCGGCTTGGCCGGTCGCCAGTGGCGCCGAAGGACCACACAACGGAGAAGATCAGGAGATGCAGGTGAATCTCGCGCAGCAAGTCTAGCTTGTCCTGCGGCACCTCGTACGTGCGCGTCGGGGTGTAGGGCGACATAAAGCAGTCGAATAGGTTGAAGCAGGACACCACCAAGTTGGGCCAGGTGGACGGACTGTACTCGGTCACCTCCGTCTGCACAAAATGAATGAGCGATGGGAAGAGCTGCTCGCACAACTCCTGCAGATACTCCTTGTACGGGTCCATTGTGACGGGGAGTCTGTACTGTTGCCAGCTAAGGATAAAGTTGCGCACGCCAACGCACGTGTTCGGCTCAAGGTAAATCATACCGGCGCGCGAGACCGTAGCCGGCGAGGCGACCGCCAAGTCCTCCACCTCGAACCAGCAGTTCATGTACGGCGTCATCGCGATGATTTCGCCGGAGATGAGGCACAGTTTCTTGTTGTCATCCAGCACCGTGTTCATCGACTCAATCCAAAGCGCGTCGACCGGGCCGTCGAAGATGATCCACTGCCGCGCGTCGGTTGTGTCGCGAGCGGCCACGCGAAAAACCTCGCCGATGATCCCGTCCCGCCACTCCCCGGTCGCCTCGTCAAAGCCGCCGTAGAGTTGGGCCATCATGATCGACTTTGGGTTCAAGCAGTACGTCTTGACCTCCGCGAACTTGGTGCTCTTCAACTCCTTTCGCAGGTGCGTCATCGCCGCCTGCAGGACGCGTGTGGCGCTCGTCTTGCCACCCATCGTCGGGCCCACCGCCATCTGTCCATGGCGCAACACGCTCATCTCGTACAACTGCACGCACTTTTTCACGAACATCTCCGTCGGCTGCAGGCGCATCGAGGAGGCCTTCGCCTCGAGTGCGGCGAGGAAGTCACCGTAGCCGGCTGGAATGAGCTCCACGCCTGGAAAGAGGTCGGAGGTGATGCCGTCGAACAAGAGCAGGTCCTCCTCCAGGAACTTTGGCGCGTTCGAGTCGCGCAGCGCTCGCAGCAGCAACACGTCCTCGGCTTCATCGGGGTGCTCACGCTTCATCAGGCCAGCCGCCGAGATGACCGTGTTGACGGCGCGCATGCCAAAGTCATAGTGATCCTGCGACGAGAGCTGCTCGGAGCTCAGCCGAAAGGTTGCCACCATCTTCTGCGCCAGCTTGCGCGAGTCCGAGTAGCCGAAAGAGAACAGGCGAATCTCGGCAATCATGGCGTAGTCCGGCACCATGCACGCCACCGGGCGGAACAGTACCTTCAAGTTATCCGGCAGCTCTGTACGGCCGGCGTAGCCGGGGTTCATGGTGATGAAGACGGAGTAGGATGGGTCCACCACGATCTCCGTACCCTCGAAAGGAATGCGGAACTGCCGGGTGCGCGCCGCCTCCTGCAGCGAGGACACCTGCTGCGCCACGACGGAGAGCACCTCGACGTCGATGCGGTTGAACTCGTCGAAGCACGCCCACGCACCAGCCTGGGCCAGCCCCTTGAAGAACTTGGCCATGGATGCGTACGTCATACCCTCCTGGCAGTTGAACACCACACATTGCTTTGCTACGGCCTTCGCAAGGTCCTTCACCGTCTCCGTCTTGCCGGTGCCAGCAGGCCCGGCAGGGGCGCCCCCGAGGAACATGTGCATCGCCCCCGTCAAGGTCAGGTAGATGCGATCGGTCAGTGGCGTGATGACAAGACGCGTCGTGTTTCCCAGGTATTCGCCGCCGTAGCGAAACTGCGCCTCGACCTGGCGTAGAACGCAGTCGTTGTTCTCCCAGTAGCTGCGCAGCTGCGAAACCCACTCGAAGGCGTAGATGCTGTCTACACCGGCCTTGGCGAGTTGCTCGACGATGTCCCTGGCGTGCACCTCAATCGTGATGAGGCCGCTCAGGTTCATCCGCTGCAGGTTTGTCAACGGCAGCCGCACCGTCTCCACCAGCACCATCAAGTTCCGCTGCGCCGTCTCCATGTAGGGGGCGAGCGAGCCCTGCTCTTTCAGCGACATCTCGCACTCGTGCGTCCACATGATCTGGTTCACGGCGATCGCCACCTGTCCTGGCGACTGCAGCACAAAAGCCTGCCTCTTCATGGTGGCCGCGTTTTTCACACCCGCCTCCAGCTGCAGCCGGATCGAAATCTTCATCATGTGCTCAATCTCCGTCAGCCAGTTCTCGACGTACTTGCGCGGCAGCACGGACTGCGCAAATGGGATGTACTCCTCCATCTGCGAGTACATGCCAAACATCTCGTTGTCGGCGTTGCGCATGTCGATGCGGGCAATGTTCTCAAAGAGTTTGCGGAACTGCGGCTGAATCCTTTGCGGGTCGCGGGCCTCCGACAAGATCGCCAGCAGCTCGTCGTCAGACAAGAAGTAAAAGCGGGCGAAGGAGGCGCGCTTGTTCTCGAGGTACTGGTTCAAGCCCCGCTCCACCACCTCCAGCGTGTCGTTGTTCTCTTTGAGCAGCTCGAGACAGCGCTCCGTCGTCGTGCAGAACTCGAGCGTCAGATCCACCTCCTGCGCCTTGTTTGTCAGAAACTTCCAATTCTTGTTCACCACCTGGAAGCGCTTGTACTCTCCTGGCAGCTGGCGCGAAATGTCCTCCGACTGGAAGATGGGCTCGAGGTAGAGCCACGACTTTTGGCACCGCAGCCACGCATCCAGCACGTCCTGCACGAGTTTCAGAGAGGTCTCCCAGTTGGCGATCTCGTCCTCGAACAGCTGCTTGAAGGGAGAGAAGGAAAGGCTCTGCGTCAGCAGCATCTGATCGTCCAGCTTCTCCTGCATCTGGTCCACCACATCCTTTGATATCACTAAGCACCCGGTCTCCTTGTACGCCGTGACGCTCATCCGCATATCGGCCCACCCCGCCTTCATCTTCGCGAGAGACGTCTCGATGTGGAACTCGCGTGACGCGATTTCGGAAATGCGCATGAGCACATCGTTTTGCTGCGTCAAGTTCATGCGAACCACGTCGTCGAGACTCTGCAACGTGACGGCCGGCTCGATGGCCTGGCCAAGCTCCTTTGAGAGCTGGCTCCAGTGACGCTCATGCATGCCTTCCATGCGCAGGTACTTGATCGTTGGCACAAGGGGACGAAACTGCTGCACATTCTCGCGGGTGTGCTCCGCCACCTGCACCAACTCCGGCCTCAACTGTGGGTTGCGAACGCACGTGTTCATGATGCGAAGAGTGTCTGCCACGACCCTCTCCACCTCGTCCGCATCGATGCTCATAAAAGGCAGCTCGTGCCACTTCTTGAGTGAGGCGGACCAGCTCGCCGAGGTGATCCAGAGCGCCTCGTACGGCTCGAAGTCCGTGGCGAGCTGGTGCACCGCCGAGTAGTCTGTCTTTTCCATGTTGAAGAGTGATTCGTGGGTGTTGAAGGTGCTGGCTTGGCTACGCAGTTGACGGATCTTCTCCTGCACTCGCATTACATCCTCGGCGATTTCAGTCATGCGGTGGGCGTTGCGGTGCTGACCGTAATGCTCGACGATCTTCTGAATCCGTTCAACCTCCTGTTCAAACAGATCCTGCGCTCGGTTCATGGAGGCCAGCAGGCGCCGCTTCGTCTCTTCCAGCTCCTCAACACGTTCGTTGACGGCGTTGTCCAGCTGACTGGGCCACCCGATCGCCTTCCACTTTTTGTTGAACTCCTCCTCGGAGAGGGGGCGCTTGAAGCCCTTGAGCAGCTCGTGGATCTCCTTGGACTCTTCTATGGCCGTCTCCAAGTCGACAACACGTTCCGGAATCGTCTTGATGAAGTCCTTCGTTGCGACCACCTCCTCTGGTGTCTCTGTCGGCTTCAGCAGCGTCGCGTACAGCTCGCTATAGCGATCGGTCACCTCGATCTCCTTGCGAAGAGCGCGAGCGGCCATGACGTCCAGCACCTTGGCCGCACCCATGGCGCACTTTTTCGACAATTCACGGCGCAGCTCGCTGCAATCCACGCGCACGAGGCCCAAGTCTGCTGAGACAGGAATGCCATCCAGCACCTGCTGCTGCAGTGTGAGGAAGCGCTGCACCTCCGCCTCCACGCCGCGCGTGCTAGGGAAGCGCTCGTCGAAGGTGGCCATGTAGGCGTTCAAGTCGAGCTCGATCACCGCCGTAAAAGGGGTGTAGGTCTCCCTGTACGACTTCATGGCAACAGCGACGCGGTCGAGAACCACGTTTATCCGCTGCACCCACGACTCCATCAGCATGCTGGACGCAGCCGGTACATTGAGAAACGCCGTGGCCGGATCGTAGAGAAAGTCGAAGAGGACGCGCTCGACCGTGCGAAGAGTGCTGTGCTGCGTCAGGCACCGCTTCAGGAGCCCCTGCAGTGATACCCGTATCGACTCAACGGAGCAGCTGTAACTCAGGCACGCAGCAGACGGCTTCTCTGTCTTTGCACTGCCCTCGTCCTCCTCCGGTAGGTCGCCCGCGACTGGCTTCGGAGCTTGCGTCTCGGTGGCCGGAGTTTCCAACGCTTCCTGTGCAGCTTTCGCGCCGGCGTCGCTGACGCGCTTCGTGCACAGGAGCACGACAGAGAGCAACGGCGGCAGCGGGTGAGGTGGGGGCAACAGAAAGCCTGCAGTAATGCGCTCGTCGGCCCCGAACGGGGTCCGCGGAGCGGGGTGAGCTCCGCGCGTCACCTCGACCTGGGCCACTCCATGAACTGTGACGTGGTTGTCGCCGGCGTGCTCGACAAAACGGATGAGCGCCTCCAGCGAACTAATCAAGTAATGCTGGAGGGTGTCCTGCATATGCAGCTGAATCTGCCGCAGGTATCGCTCGGTACTACAGCCCGCGTAGGTGTTCACGTCGTAGTGGTGCAAGTGGACCGGGTCCGTGGAGGAGAAGGTGCTGAGTGTGCGTTTCACCATGTCCGCAGTCGGCGTCAGCCACTGATCCCTGGCGTGCAAGAAAGAGTCCCGAGTGGCCGTCGTCTCGATCTCCTCCAGCTCCATGAGGCTCAGCGGCCGCTTCATTTTCGTCGTGGAGTAGAGCACAAATACACACCGAGAGAGCAAGGCGTCGTCGGCTCGGCACACGGCCCGCGTGAGGGCCGCAAGCGCCGGGGAGGTGTTCCAGAAGCACTGCTGGCGGAAGGCCGCAACTGTGGCGGTGAAGCGCTCGGCCTGGTGAGAAGAGACGCCGTAGAGCGGGACTGGACGCGCGGTGCCGCTCATGAACAATGGCGACGCCGACAGCATCGTCGACGACGTTGCAGAGGGGCCCGTTAGTTGCGAGAGGCCGCCGCCCTGCGTTATGGAGTGGAAGAGATCGGCGTTCATGACGCGGCTGTACCCGGCGCGCACCTCCTCCAGTACGCCGGCCACGTTTAGATTCGACTCACACTCTACAAGGGCGGGTGTACTGACAGCAGCATCGAGCACGCGCCGGATAACAAGGGGGTCAAGTGCGGCGTACTCGTCGAGGGGGATGAAGTCAACGTACAACTCAGTGCGCAGCGCGGCCTCGGCGATGGTGCGGCGCTTGTGGGCAGCAGCGAAGCGGTTTGCGAAGTTCTCTGGATCTTCGGCGGCAAAGCACACGAAAACGCGTGGCAGCGCAAGCGGCCTCGTGTCTTCTGCGCTGCCGCACGTGTCCGCCTTCTGCTTCTGGGAGCTGCGAAGGTCTCTGCCGTCATCTGGCAAAACGTAGTACAGCTGCTTGTCCACGTCGACCTCCACGACACGCCCGGAGGTCCAGATGCCTCCCTTGTGGTGCTGCCGATGGTCCAGTTTCCAGAAGACACAAGGCAAGCCCGACGGAGCAGCGGCTACACGCGCCGCCCAGTCCTCCGGGGACAGCTCCTCGAAGCGAAAAGCGTCATCAAAGGCCTCCACGGGTAGCCACGTAGCGTAGTCCCCGGCTGCCGCGCAAGGAGCGATTCCGGCGCTACCGTCCTCTGGGTTTCCCACCAGATCGCTTGCCGCGGCAGCGTGCATGCCACGCGCGATCAGCAGCTCTGACAGCGTAGGGCCCGTATCGATGCGCTGACGCTTGCGCTGGAGAAGCTCTGCCCGCGACACCTCGCCTCGCACAGACAGGTTGGTCGCCATGACCTTCGGCTCCAGCTCGATCGCCACGGTGACCGATGCGTACTCGGCGGCCTTTTTATCTGACCTTCGCAAAAAGGGACTGAACGCAGCTGCCTGCGTCGCGGACGATGTGATATTTCCAGACGCGTGCGGCGGCCTATGAAGATGCGAGGTTGCAGGCGCCGCTGTTGTGACTTCCCCGGCCCCTGAAGTCGTGGAAGTAGCTGACAAAACAGCCGCTCCAGGGGCCTGCTGCTGCTGCTGCTGCTTTTGTGCCACTTGCGCGCGTCGAAGGGCGAGCAGCTCTTCGTAGGATATAGACATGATGGGGTGCAGGTGAAACCTGACGTTTCCAAGTGGAAAGAAAGAAACCAAAACACAAACACACACACACACTAGCAAAAAAAAAGACGCGTGAATGCGCCGACGCACACGAGCACAAGCGTAAGTCCACAACAGACTTATAGAGTTGAATTCGAGGGGATGGCGCGTGCAGCTTCCCGTCTTCGTGGCAAGTATGTGGTAGGAGGGTGGTCTTGCTGTGTAAGGCGACGCGTCTGCGTGCCCCTCTCTGGAGAAAATGTGCAATGATGCACAAACAGAGAACGACAAGAAAAAGCTGACAACGACGCCCACACACAGCTCTCCTTGCTTCTCCCTCGAAGAAAAAAAAAGGCAAACAAAAGAGGAGGCGGTGAGGCGCAGCACTACACCTGAGGTGTCTGCCAGGAATAGAAGGAGCTGCGAACGCGAAAAGGCGAAAGAGGACAAAGACTGACGCGGCTCGAGCAGGTCTACCGAGCCTCAGCTCTTCCTGTATTCTTTGGCCTCTTCCTCGTTCTCGCTCGCGTGCCCTGAGACAGTGTAGTTGCCGGTAGATGCTCCGAGAGGTAGGCAGAACTTCTGCAGTGATTCGGCGGGAGCTGCGCTCTCAGACACCTTTGTCATGGCCAGCAAGTCGACGAGTTCACGCGGAGGTGAGCGTGGTAGTGCAGATGTACATGAGAGGACAGGGTGAAAGAGAGGGAGGTAAGAGGTGCGAGAGATTAGCAAAGAAATGCGATGGGCGGACGGCTCGCATTTGCCGTAAGGTGAGGACGGTGCACCTGAAACGCCTCTTGTGCCTTTATGAGGGGTTCCACTCTGTGCGCGTTGAGCGAGTGGCATTAGAGTGCGCTGAGCTCTCGACTGCCCGTACGTGAGACTGAGCGTCGCTTGCAGACACGCAGTATCGGCAAGGCCTACACGCGGACGCGTCGAAACCCTCCTGAAGAGGGGAAGAGAATGCAGCCCGCGAAAGTTTCGTGCGTCACGGGCGAGCCTGGCCGACGCTATCTGCCCTTCCTATCGCGTACGTGGCCGCTTCTTTTTCCTAAGGAGGAAATACGAAAAAAAAAAATGACGCAGAGCGATAAGTCGCGAAACGATGAAAAAAAAAACGAAAAGACGCACGTGAAAGAGCAACGAGAGAGAGAGAGATCGGGCACACACACACATACACCAACGGCGAGTCCGTACTCGAGTCAGCCTCTCCATGACAACCTGTGAAGCAAAGAGAAGCAGACCAACACAGAGACCCACGCACTCGATTTACGTATCGCGCTTCGCCTCTCCCCTCTCCCTCACCCATCCCGTCCACACCAACGCGTGCTCCCCAAGCTGCGCTTATTCCGCATACCGAAACGCTCTTCTCTCGGGACAGTGGCGCATAGCAGTAACACGAGAAAAGAAAGAAGACGCGAGGAGTCGAGGTAGGAGGAGAGGGCCCAGGGAGCGTTTTACGCTCACCGAGCTTACTTGCCGCGAGAGACGCCGACCGTCTTGCCGTGGCGGCCAGTCGTGCACGTGTGCTGGCCGCGCACGCGGAGGCCGTAGGCGTGACGCACGCCACGGTGCGCGCGAATCTTCTTCAGACGCTCAAGGTCTTCGCGCAGGCGGGTGTCCACCATCGAGCTGGACAGGTGCTCCGTCTTGCCGGTCTTGGGGTCGCGCTGACGGTTCAGGAACCAGTCCGGGATCTTGAACTTCGCGGGGTCGGCGATGATCTCGGCGATCTTCTCCAGCTCCTCCGCGGTCAGAGTGCCCGCGCGGCGCTCCACGTCGATCCCGGCCTTCTTGCACACCAGGTAGGCAAAGCGGATGCCAACGCCCTTCACCATGCGCAGCGCGAACGGCACCTTGCGCTTGCCCTCCACATTCGTGTTGAGCAGCCGCACAATGTGCTGGAAGTGATCAGGGATAAGCGTCAGAGACATCCTTGGATACTCTGCGAGTAGTTTCAGGAAGGGTTGCATGGAAAAGCAGAAAACAGGGCAGCGTCACGTGTGGTGCGTAGTGGCACCGAGCAAGGAGGAAGGTGTAGTTGAGGGTGCGCGATATTTTCGCACACCGTGGCGTTTAGCAGGAACGAGAAGCGGGGAGAACAGGGAGGGAAAGGCCTTGGTGAGCATGCGGGCACGTGTGCGCACTGCAGGCGCAGAGAGGGAGCAGAGCCGCGGAAGCGCTTTTGCCTCCTCTTGGCAACGGAGGTGGTGCTCCGCAGTTCACCTGAGATAGTCAGAATGAATACGCGGACGAAAACAGCCGTTACCGGAGTAGAATCACCTTCGCCTCTACTGGCAATCCTATGTGTTTGCGTGCGTGTTGCAACCGATACTGATCCCGAAACAGATGCTGCAGCAGTGCTGGAGAGGTGATAGCGTGACCTCTTGTTTTCCTGTGCGACAGCAAACCGAAGGCGACGCTACACGGCGCCTGCATGAGAAGTTTGCTGTCATTGAGTTTGTGTTGGCCATACCAAACTACCTCACCGCTCTTTCTTTTCGTTCCGCTTTCAGTGCCATCTATTCTTTTTCTTTTGACTTTCGTTCAAGCCCTTATCGCCTGTTCAGCTGTACGCGCTGTCGTGCACCGTGAACACCTTTTTGCCTTCGTGACGCTCGGCTTCCGCGCACCAGGCCATTGGGTAACGAGGTTCGTTTTCTTTTTTTTTATTCCTAGCGACATGTCCCTCACCAATGCGGTCAAAGCAGAAGGCGCCCACGCAAGGCCCACAAAAAGATACTGCACAAGGCAAATGTGACTCTTCGGCCGTCCCCCTCTCTTTGCTGAATCTAAAGATGCCTTCCTCCACATATTCCTCTACAGACACCCCCCCCCACCGTACCGCGAGGAAGAGACTTTCCAAAAAAGAAAGCTACGAAGGACACAACGGTGGAACGGAAGGAGGTCCGAGAATGAATAACATGCACGCACACATAGGTGTCCATGGACCTATACAGACTGTTACACCCCGACATCGAAGGACTGAGCATCTTTGACGGCCGTGAAGTAAAAAAAGAAAAGGCGAGAGCGTAACGACAAGCGAGTTGTAACCAAGATGGCGCTGGCTAGGGCGAGTGGGCTCACAACACCTCCACACTCGCTTACCGGAACGGGAGCGTGGTGACGATAGAGAGAATGGCAGTTCCTCACGCACGTACAAACACACACAAAAACTGTTTTGAAGAACTTAAAAAAAAAAAACGAAAAACAAAGCAGGAAACGCAAACTTTCCCTTTTAAAAGGGATAAGGCGTGAGAGGGGCGGTCCGACAAGGAACTTTTTTTTCCCATCTGTACCCCTCGTCTGAGCCTCGCACCCTCCCCCTCTCTCCCAACTCCTCTTTCGCTCTCGCCTCACCATGAACCGAGACGGGTTCTCCTTCACCGTTCAAAAGGCAGGGAGCAAGACGATAGTAAGCCTTCGGGTACGGCGCAAACAAACAAAAAAAAAAGACGGTGCTTGCGGGTGTGCATAGCTGTGGAGGACACAGATCCCTGCTAGATCGAGATCAGTGAGAGGTCGGAGAACACAAGCAGCGGAGTAGACCACGAGAGCGCGGCAGAAGCAAGGGTAACGGCAACGTCATCATCCCGTCCACACCAACCACGGCACTGTGATTTTCGTTCCTTCGCTCCACTGTTGATGCGATTTTTTCGGATTAAGCCACGCAACGAGCACACACCGGCACTTGCACAGGGAGAGGGAGAGGAGGATAGAGGCGAAATGGTCGAAAAAAAAAGCGGTGTAACAAAAGAAGTCAAGCACTCGTAAAAGCGAAAGCTTTGGTGCCCCATAGAGACATGGGGGGGGGGAGGAGGAGGAGGGGGAGGATGACATGCATTCCTTCGGGAACTTGACAATTAGAAAATCATAGGTAAAAACAAGTCGACAGCGCATATAACTGTATAGAGATGAAGTGTGAAGCGGGTCCACTATTATCTTTGTCGTTGTTCATGCTCTTGTTGCGGAGTGTCGCCGACGTGCCGCACCACACACACACACACACACACACCTCCACTCCTCCTCGCCAAAAAAAAGAGTAGGGAAGCTCATCATGGCGTAAGACGTGGACTCAGCAAGCGTCCCTTCCTGCAGTCCTTTGAGCGCTTGCCACTATGTGAGTGGTCACAGCTGCTCAAAGCAGCTAACGTCTTCCCATGCGGCGCCGCTCAACGCCCTTTTTTGTGCGCTTGGCCTACCGAGGCTTCTCGTTGCCGAGAAGTGCTGACGACAAATGGCGGATGGCTCTGCGTAGGAGTGAGGGTGAGGAAGAGGCATGACACGCAGCTCCCAGTGCACATTCGGGACATATCCGATACATGGATACAGACTGCGCGGGCGGTGGGGTGGGTTCAACAAGGAAAGGCACAACGGCAACACCGATAAAACTACCGCAAGCGGAGGAAACACGGACACGCGACAAGCACGCACGCATGAACACATTATAAGCAAAGTCAGCAGTCGTCGGGCTGCCCGGGGAGGCGCGGTAGGGAAGGGAGGGAGGGAGGCAGCTGCACCCGCCTCTCATACTCGACCGATGACACAGAAATAAACAAAACTACAAAAGCGGGTTCTTACTCGAAAGGCCGACGCCATATAAGCGGGGGAAGGGGCAGGAGACAAGGTGAGTCGGCGTTGTCCTCGTGAGACATGGCCGTTACGGCCGTCGAGCACAGAGAGACAGCGCACACACCCTGGCACACACAGAGCACCAGCTGTGCTTTCGCGTTTTCACTCTGCCATACAACGTGAAGCACAACGCCACTCACTCAACCTCGGCCCGTCAGGGGGTCCCTCCACATGGTGAGAAGCGGCCGTCGGCACATGCGCTGCTGCTAATGCGCGGACTCGGTCATCGCATCACAGCCGCTCCCACAGTGCCGGTCGCCACGTAGCGCGTCCTTCGCGGTGACGCTCAGGTTCCCTACACCACTACGCAGTGAGGGTCGGCGGTGGGATACGTTCCAGTCACGCTGACGCTCTGCCCATCACATGGATGGTACAAGCGTGTGCACGCTCGCAGCGCTCTCCGACGCAACGCTATCCGGAGCCTGAACGTCAGCATCCGTAGCGATACATCGCTCTCACCCCCCCCCCAC